>NC_080677.1:167988808-168283808 GCF_030445035.2 Dasypus novemcinctus | reverse complement strand
CCCTAACCCTGACCCTTACCCTGACCCCTAACCCTGCCCCGACTCTGCCCTTGACCCTTACCCTAACCATTACCCCTCATCCTAACCCTCATCCTTCCTTATAAATTTGATGAGTGGCCTTGGCATTTCTGCAAAGAAGACTGGAATTTTTAATGGTATATCATTGAATCTGCAAACTGCTTTGCGTTGTATTGACAATTGTATTTAGTCTTATGACTCATGCACATGGAATGTCCTTCCTTTTATTTAGGTCTTATTTCTTTTTAGCAATGTTTTGTAATTTTCTTGTTTCAAGTCCTTTACCTTCTTGGTTAGATTTATCCTTGATATTTCATTCTTTTAGTTGCTTTTGAGAATGGATTTTTTTTCTTGATTTCTTTTTCTGATTGTTCTTTGCTTGTGTATAAAACACTACTGATTTTTGGGTGATTATCTTGTACGCCACCACTTTGCCAATTCGATAATTAGCTCTAGGAACTTTGCTGTGGATTTTTCAAGATTTTCTGTTTATAGGATCAAATCACCTGCAAATAGGGGAGATTGTGCTTCTTCCTTTCCAATTTGGATGCCTTTTATTTGTTTTCCTCTAACTTCTCTGGCAATAACTTCCAGTACAATGTAGAATAAGAGTAGCAACAGTCGGCATCCTTGTTTTGTTCCTGATCTTAGAGGAAAAGCTCTCAGTCTTTGACCATTGAGTAGGATATTAGCTGTGTAATTTTCATATATACCCATTATCATGTTGAGGAAGTTTCCTTTTATTCTTAAGTGTTTTTATTAAGCAGTGGTGCTGGAATTTGTCAAATGCCTTTTTCCATCAATGGAGATGATCATGTAATATCCTTCCTTCATCTGTTAATGGGTTGTATTACATTAATTGATTTTTCTTATGTTGAACCACCCTTGTATACCCAGGGATAAATCCCTCTTGATCATGGTGTATAATTCTTTCAGTGTGCTATTGGTTTCAGTTTGCTAATATTTTGTTGAAGATTTTTGCATCTATATTCATAAGAGATAGTGGTCTGTAGTTTTCTTTTTTGTAGTGTCTTTATCTGGCTTTGGTTTGAGGGTGATGTTGACCTATGTAATGAATTAGGGAGCGTTCCCTTCTCTTCAATTTTTTGAAAGAGTTTGAGCAAAAGAGGAGTTAAGTCTTCTCGGAATGTTTGGTACAATTCCCCTGTGAAGCCATCTGGTCCTAGGCTTTTGCAGGGGGGGGAAGTTTTTGATTACTGATTGAATCTATTAATAATTGGGGTTTTTTTGAGATCTTCTATTTTTTTCTGAGTCAATATAGGTAGTTGGTTTCTTCTAAGAGCTTGTCCATTTCATCAAGGTTAACTAATTTACTGGTGCACAGTTATTCATGGTATCTGTTATAGTCTTTTTTCCAATGGAGTCAGTAGCAATGCCTCTCTTTTCATTTTTGCTTTTTGTTATTTTTTTTTTATCAGTCTTGCTAAGGTTACCAATTTTATTGATACTTTCAAGGAACCAAATTCTGGTTTTGTTGACATTAATGTTATTTTCTATTTCATTTATTGCCACTCTAATCTTGTTATTTCATTCCCTCTACTAACTTCAGGTTTAGTTTGCTCTTTTTCTAGTTCTTCCAGTTTTGGGGTTAGGTCTCTGATTTAAAGCCTTTTTTCTTTTTTTTAATCTTTAGCATTAATATAATACATTCCTTCTTTTGCTGCAAAAATATTACAGTATTGTCATTACTTTTAGTCAAAATAATTACAATATTTTCCCATGCATCACCATATTCTTAACTCCTTTTAGAAGAACATCCCTGTATTTATATTATTAACCACGATCCTCATCTACCACCAAAAATTACCGTGATACATTACTTATATTACCCTCTGGTTTCCTTCAGCTAACGTTAACCTCTCTAGACTAATCATTTTCAGCCACAATCACATCCATAAATCAACAGTGTTTGTTACAGTCAGTATAATATGTGTTACCATCAACTCGATCTGTTACCACATATTTACAATTGACCTTATTAAACATTGTACATATATCCAGCATAAGCTCCCCCTTTTCAACCCACATTCTGTTTTCCACGAGCCTACATTTCATAGTCCAACTCCCTGAGTCTATCCATTGTATTTTGTGCATATCAATGAGACCATACATTATTCATCTTTTGTGTCTGGCTTATTTCACTCAACACAGTGTCCTCAGGGTTCCTCCATGTTGTCATGTGCTTCCCCAGTTGATTTCTTCTTACAGCTGAATAGTTATTCCATTGTATGTATATACCACATTTTGTCCATTCATCTGTTGATGGACACTTAGGTTGTTTCTATATTTTAGCAATTGTGAATAATGCTTCAGTGAACATTGGTGTGAAGATATCTGTTTGTGTCCTTGCTTTCAATTCTTCTGAATATATTCCTAGTTGCAGTTTTGCCAGATCATGCTACAGTTCTATATTTAGCTTCCTAAGGAATAGTCAGATTGTTCCACAGACTAATATTATACTGTACCATGTTATACTCCCACCAACAGTGAAGGAGTCCTATTTCTCCACATCCTCTCCAGCACTTGTAGTTTTGTTTTTTGTGTTTTTTTTTCAATAATGGCCATTCTGTATGGTGTGAAATGATACCTCATTGTAGTTTTTATCTGCATTTCCTTAATAGCTAGTGATATTGAGCATCTTTTCATTTACTTTTTGGCCATTTGTATATATTCTTTGGAAAAATATCTATTCAAGTCTTTTGCCCATTTTTAAAGGTCTTTTTTTTGTCTTTTTTGGTTGAGTTGTGTGATCTCTTTATGTAATATGTAAATCACACACTTGTCAGATATGTGGTTTCCGAAGATTTTTTCCCATTGAGTAGGCTGCCTTTTCACCTTCTTATCAAAATCATTTGTATCACAAAAGTGTTTAATTTTGAGGAAATCCCACTTACTTTGAGTGTAAGTTCTGAGAAAACACCAGCTACTACAAGATCTTGAAGATACTTGCCTATATTTTCTTCCAGGAGTTTTATGGTTCTAGCTTTTATATTTAGGCTCTTGATCCATTCTGAGTTAATTTTTGTATAAGGTTTAAGATAGGAGTCCTCTTTCTTTCTTTTAGATATGGATATCCAGTTCTCTCAGCCGCATTTGTTGAGTAGGCTATTCTGACCCACATGAGTAGGTTTGACAGTGTTGTCAAAAATCACTTTACCAGAGATGTGGGGGTTTATTTCTGAACTCTCTATTTGGTTCCGTTAGTCAATGTGTCAGTCTTTATGCCACTACCATGCTGTTTTACCACTGTCGCTGGATAATAAGCTATAAAGTCAGGAAGTGAGAGTCCTCCAACTTTCTTTTCTTCTTAAGAATATTTTTGGCTATTTGAAAGCACTTACCCTTCCACTAAATTTGATAATTGGCTTTTCCCATGAGCATAGAATATCTGTCCATTTATTTAGACTGCTTTGGTTTCTTTTAGCAATGTCCTATACTTTTCAGAATTCCAATTCTTTATGTCCTTGGTTAACTTCATTCCTAAATATTTGATTCTTTTAGTCACTAATGTAAATGGACTTTTTTTCCTGAATTCATCTTCAGATTGCTTATTAGTTTTAAGACCCCTTCAGCAATAGGTCTGCATGAAGGGAAGGTGATGCAGAACTGAAGAAATAAAAGGACAGAAAGAAAGACACAAGAGAAGAAACAAAGATGGAACCAGGGGACTTCACAGCTTTTGAAGCTGAGAGCCTTGCGACGGTTTGCTCGGTCGGTAGAGGTGGGGTCTGGCTGCGGACGAGGGGTCGGTCCAGCTCTGGACGAGGGGTAGGTCCCGCTTGGGACGAGGGGGTCGGTCCCCACTTGGGACGAGGGGTCGGTCCGGCAGCAGACGAGGGATCGGTCTCACAAGGGGTTGCGCGGTTCGGCTGACGGGGTCGCCCGGAGAAGCAGGCGACGAAGGGGTCGCCCAGAGAAGCAGGCGACGAACTGGGGACAAGGGAGGCCAGGCCCTTGTCGGGGGCTCTCAGGACTGGAGAGCGCACGGCAGAAGAACTACCGCGGAGATGAGGTAAACACGCAGGTCCACTTTATTGAGGGAGAGGCAACAGTTTTATAGGGGCTGGGGAAGGCTGATTGGTCGAAGCCACGCCCTGTTCTGATTGGTTGCCGGCGAAAGGTCAGTGGGCGGTACTGGACAGGGGACAGGTGGTGGTTAGGGATTGGCTGTTGCTGTTGCTGGGGGAAGGGGCAGGGTTTAGGGATTGGTGGCTGCTGTTGCTGGGGTGGAGGGCAGACTGGATTTTCCCGCCCACGCCTGGCTGATGCTGCTGTCGGGGGAAGGGAAAAGGGCAGACTGGATTTTTCCGCCCACGCCTGGCTGTTGCTGCTGTCGGGGGAGGGGAAAAGGGCAGACTGGAATTTTCCGCCCACGCCTGGCTGTTGCTGCTGTCGGGGGAGGGGAAAAGGGCAGACTGGAATTTTCCGCCCTGCGCCTGCGCAGGGAGAAAGAAGAAGAAGGGTGCTGCCCCACAGGCATCGGGTGGCGCCATCCGGGAGGAGGGGCGGCCGCGGAAGCATGGCTGCCGAGAAGGGGAGACCCGAGGGCACTCTGCGCCCATGCCGAGCTCCCTTCAGGGGTGGCGGTGAGTCCGACCAGCCACCCTATTATGGGGGCAGCGGCTTGGCCTACCGCGGCCGCTCCCCCCGCCAGGCCAGCAAACCACGCTTCAGCCCAAGGGGTGACCGCAGAGCCTAAACCCTAGTTTCCCCATTGTATTTATTTGAAAGCTTAAGGAGCATCTGTGGGCTACAGGAAGCAACTTGCAACATCTATAATAAAATAATTTACAATAACAGGAAGCAACTTAGAACATCTTGTACAATAACAGGAAGCAACTTGCAACATCTACAATAAGGTAATTTACAATAACAGGAAGCAACTTAGAACATTTTGTACAATAACAGGAAGCAACAAATAGGTAAGCCAATTTCCCACAACACATTAGTGCTGTATAGAAACACTATTAATTTTCAAGTTTTAATGTTGTATCCTGCCACTTTGCTGAAATCATCTATTCTAGAAGACTTGTTGTGGATTTTTCAGGATTTTCTAAGTATAGGATCAAATGATGAGCAGATAGTGATATTTATATCTTCATATACTATTTGGATACCTTTTATTTCTTTTGCTTGTCTCATTCTCTTGTTAGAACTTATAGTACAATATTGGATAAGAGTGGAGTCATTGAGCATGCTTGTTTTCAGTGGGAAAGCCTTCAGTCTTTCAAAATTGAGTAAAATATTGGCTATGGATTTTTCATATAATCACTTTATCATATTGAGAAATTTCCTTCTATTCCTATGTTTCAAAATGTTTTATCAAGAAAGTATGTTGTACATTATCAATTGCCTTTTCTGTATCTATTGATATGATTGTGTGATTTTTCTTTTTCAAATTTATTAAATTGGTGTATTATACCGATTGATTTTCTTATGTTGAACCACCCTTACATACCTGGTATAAAATCCACTTGATCATGGTGTATAAATTTTTAAATGTATTTTTGGATTTAGTTAGCAAATATTTTGTTGATGATTTTTGCATCTATATTCATAAGAGAAATTTGTCTGTAATCTATTTTTTTTATTTCCCCCCTTCCTCTACTCCTACCCTGATATTTTTGCTGTCTGTTTTGTCTTTTCTTCTCATTTTCTGTCTTCTTGGATTCACCAGGATTTGATCCTGGAGACCTCTGATGGGGAGAGAGGTTCCCTGTCAGTTGTGTCACCTCAGTTCCTGGTTTCTGCTGCACTTCACTTTGACTCTCCCCTTGTCTCTCTTTTGATGTGTCATCATCTTGCTGCGTGACTCACTTGTGCAGGGCATTGGTTCACCACGTGGGCACTCACACAGTTATTCATCTGGGCACTGGCTCATCACATGGGCACTTGCGCAGGCACTGGCTTGCTGCACAAGCACACTTTCTCCTCTTCTTTTTCACCAGGAGGCTCCAGGGATCAAACCCAGCTCCTTCTATATGGTAGGTGGAAGCTCTGTCACTTGAGCCACATCCGCTTCCCTGTAATCTCTTCTTGTGTTATCTTTATTTGGCTTTGATATTAGGGTGATGTTGGCTTCATAGAATGAATTTGGTAGCATTCTTCCTATTCAAAAATTTGGAAGAGTTTGCACAAGATTGGTATTAGATCTTTAAATGATTGATAGAATTCACCTGTGAAGCCATTTAGTTGTGGACTTTCATTTTGTGTGGGGGAGAGAGGCATTGTGACCATTTTAGTTTCTTTTCTTCTGATTGGCTTGTTGAGGTCTTCTATTTCTTCTAGGATCAGTGTGGGTTGTTTCTGTTTCTAGGAATTTTCCCATTTCATCAAAGTTGTCTACTTTTTTGGCATAGAGTTGTTCATAGTATTCTCTTATCTCTTTTTTTAATTAATTGAAGCATATCACTCATACATAAACAATAAGTGTGTAATAATAGTTGTGAACTTACAAAACAAACATATATAGCATCATACAGGTCTCTCATAACTCACCCTACCACCAATAACTTACATTGTTGTTAAACTTTAAACTAATGACTAAAGAGCATTGTCAAAATATTACTTCTAAACAAAGTATTTTCCCCCAACCAGCCCTATTATTATCTTTATATCATTTATATATGAACATACATAAACAATTAAGTGTATAGTAAAAGTTGTGAACTTAAACAGCAAACATGCATAACCTCATGCCGGGGTCCCATACATCAACCCTCCACCAACACCTTGCATTGTCGTGAGACGTTTGTTACAAATTAAGGAAGAATATTGTCAAAGTCTTAATACTAATCATAGTCCTTATCTTATATTTGGTATGTTTTTCTCCCAACCCACCCTATTATTATTTTTTAAATATGTTTTTTATAACCGAAGTTGTAAACTTATAAAACAATCATACACATGTGCAGAATTCCCAAACAACATGCCTCCATCAACATACCACACTGTGGTGGAGCATTTGCTACAGATAAAATAATATCATCTGATTGTGACCATGTCCATAATGTACATTTGTCTCACATTTTCCATACTGCCTCATTATCAACACAGTATATCTATCACATAGATGCAAGAATATTATATTACTGCTGCTAACCACAGTCCACAGGTCACTGCAACTGTATTTTTCCCATGCTTCTCCACATTCCCAACACCCTGTAGTAGTGTTGTACATTTTCTCTAGCCCCCAAAGGACACTCTTGCATCTGTACCATCAACCACAATTCTCATCCACCACTTGGTTTACTGTGCTATTCAGTTTCTAGATAATTCTCTAGCATTCTGTCAATTGGCATTTACATACCTAGACTATCATTTTCAGCCACGTCCCCATTTATAAACTAACTGTTACTATGTGTAACCATCCACTTTATACATTTCCACTCTTTTACAGTAAAGCTAATTACAACTTCTACAAACATTAAATATCAGTAGTCCATCTCAGTCCTCTTATCTCCTTAAGAATCCACCACCTACCACAAGATCTTGAACATATTTTCCGACAATTTCTTCTAGAAGTTTTATGGTTCTTGCTTTTATTTTTAGGTTTTTGATTCATTTTGAGTTAATTTTTGGATAAGGTGTGAGATAGGGGATCCTCTTTCCTTCTTTTGGCTACGATCTCCAGTTTTTTCAGAACCATTTATTGAATGACTGTTCTGCCTGAGCTGTGTGGGTTTGACAGGGTAGTCAAAAATCACTTGACCATACATGAGAGGGTCTGTTTTTGAACCATCAGTTTGGGTCCATTGGTCTATGTGTCTGTCTTTATGCCAGTACCATGCAGTTTTTACCACTATAGCTAGGTAATAGGATTTAAAGTCTGGAGATGAGAGTTCGCTTTTCCTTTTTATGATGTTGCTGGCTGTTCAGGAACCCTTACTCTTCCAAATAAATTTGATGATCGTGTTTTAAAAAAATGTTTTAATGCTAGTGGAATTTTTATCAGGATTGCATTGAATCTATATATCAATTTGAGTAGAATTGATAATGGTATTTAGTCTTTATGACTAAATTCATGAGCATGGAATGTTCTTCCAGTTATTTAGGTCTTTTTTTCATTTCTTTTAACATTGAGTTGTAGTTTTCTGAACACAAATGCTTTACACTGTTGGTTAGGTTTATTCCTCTTTGAGTTTTGTCTTCTTATTTTACTTTTACCAGTCTTTTGACACTTTTAGTTACTTTTATTGATATAATCTTCATTTCTAGACTCTCTTCTAGGCCTCTCTCTCCAGACTCTAGCAAACCCTTTAATATTTCCTAAAATTCTGGTCTCTTGCTTAGAAATTCTCTCAGTTTCTGTTTATCTGTGAATATTCTCATCTTTCCCTCATTTTTGAAAGACAGTCTTGCTGGATATAAGATTCTTGGCTGGAAGTTTTTCTCTTGTAGTGTCTTAAATATATCAAGCCACTGTCTTCTTGCCCCCTTGGTTTCTGGTGAGAAATCAGCACTTAATCTTATTGGGTATCCTTTATATATTATGCATTGCTTTTCTCTTGCTGTTCTCAGAATTCTCTCTTTATGAATCTTGGAGTTGATCTATTCAGATTTTTTCGGATGGGAGTACATTGTGCTTATTGGACATGGATATCCCCTTTACTCTTCTCCTTCTGCCACACCCATGACATGTATGTTTGCATGCCTTTGGCTGTCATTTAGTTTCCTGAGACCTTGTTCAATTTTTTCCATTCTTTTCTTCATCTGTTCTTTTGTATGTTCACTTTCAGAGGCCATTTCTTCAAGCTCACCAATCATTTCTTCTGTCTTCCCAAATCTGTTATTATATGTTTTTTAATTTCACTTATTGCCCCTTTCATTCCCATAAGATCTACTATTTTTCTATGTATGCTTTTAAATTCTTCTTTGTCCTCATCCAATGTCTTCTTAATATCCTTAATCTCTTTAGCCATCATTGAATTTATTAAGATTTGTTTGGACATCTATGATTAGTTGTCTCAACTCCTTTATGTCATCTGGAGGCTTATCATGTTCCTTTAACTGTGCCATAGCTTCCTGTTTCTTGGTATGGATTGTAATTTTTTTGTTGGTGTCTTGGCTTCTGGCTTACTAGGGCATTTATTCTTGGTGCAGTTTTTCTCTCAGTTTAGGCCTTCCTGCCCTTTCTCCCATGCTGGTTGTGTAGTAGGAGCCAAGGATGTAATTGGTGCTATAAGCTATGGAGGCTTAAGCTGCCCTCATTGCCAATGAAACTTCTCCCAACTTTCTCCTTTGCAAGGGGTAGGGACAGAGTCACAGCTGTGTGTGATAATTCAAGTCGTGCAGGCCTAGATTGTAGTTGCCCAGAGAGACTGACGAAGCTTCATGCCCCTTTCTCCCCTGCCTGGGGAAGGGATGGAGCAGCAGGTGTGGGCAGCAGTCTATGCAGTGCAGGTCCAAGATGACCACAGTTGTCCCGGTAACTTCCGATTTTCAGTCTGTGCCAGCCAAAGTTGTCTGCAGTTACCTGGAAAGGCTGGTGCAGGGCCCACCAGCCTCCTCCCTGTCAGAGGCAGGGCTGAAGCCTAGTCTAGGGCTGCAGACCAATCGGGTGAAAGAAACTGTTTCCTACTATCACTGATTTTTGGTCAGCCAGGCTTCCCCTCAGGCTGGGGGTGGAGTCAAAATGACCTACCTATTTCTGACTTGGGCAGATTCACACCCCAGCTGTTCCCAGGGTTATACTTTAGCCAGCTGAGTCTACCAATCAGTATCTGAAATTGGCAGCCAACTGCCTCTTCCTCCCCTGTTTTTGGGAAATGGAGCTTCCAATTCCAGCCACAGAACAGCTCCTGGAGCAGCTTGTACCACCAGAGTAGGATAATCACTGGCCTCCATGGCTTGGCCTAATTTTCCCAGAGAGGCTGGCACAGTTCCCTGCAGCTTCCTCCCTGCTGGAGGTGGCCCTGGGGCCTAGGCTGGAGCTGCAATCTGATGTGGATGGAAAGAAGTCAGTCTCCACCAGCACTGTGATTTTCAGTCTACCCTGTTTCCCCTCATGCCAGGTGCAGAGTTAAGATGGTGTCTCCCGGCCTCTTTCTGACTTGGACAGGTTCAAACTTTAGCTGTTCTCAGGATTATACTTTAGCCTGCTGAATTTACTCATAAGTAGCTGAAGTTGCTGCCCAACAGTCTCCTCTGTCCCCATTTTTGAGAAGTGGAGCTTTCAATTCCAGCTGTCGAACAGCTCCCGAGGTGGTTTGTGCCTCCAGTGGAGGATGGGTACCAGCCTCCAGGGCGTGGGGCACTCTACTTATGAGTGTTCTCTGCAGTGGGCAGTCTCCTCCTTCCATTCCTTAAGCTATGTTGCAGGATGGTCTTCTGGCCTCCTGTAGTCCCCAAACAGCTGCTTCAGCCAACTCCAGATAGCTCTGGCTGTTTACTAACTGCCCTGAAGCAGGAACTAACTCTAGGAGCTCCTTACTCTGCCGCCATCTTGCTAGTTCAAATGTCTCTCTTATCTCTCTTATTTCTGCTGGGTCAGTGGTAATGCCCCCTGCTCATTTCTGATTTTATTTCTGTCTTCTTTTTTAGTTTGTTAGTCTCGCTAAAGGTTTGTCAGTTTTATTGATCTTCTCCAAGAAACAGCTTTTGGCTTTGTTCATTTTCTCTTGCTTTTTCTTCTCCATTTCTATTATTTATGCTCTAATCTTTATTATTTCTTCCCTTTCGTTTGCTTCATGATTGGTTTGCTATTCTTTATCTAGTTCTTCTAGGTGTGTTAGTTCAGTCTTGATTTTAGCTCTTTCTTTTTATATCATATTTAATTTAAGAAGTCAGGGCTATACATTTCTTTCTTAGCACTGCTTTTGCTGTATCCCATAAGTTTCAATATGTTGTGTTCTCATTTTCATTTGTCTTGAGGTACTTATTGCAATTTTTTTGACCCATTGATTATTTAGAGTGAATTTTTTAATCTCGTTATATTTACAAATTCTCCCTTTTTCTGCCTGTTACGGATTTCCAGTTTCATTGTATTATGATCAGAGAAAGTGCTTTGTATAATTCCAGTGTTTTTAATTTTATTGAGATCTGACTTATGTGCCAACTTATGGTCTATCCTGGAGAAAGATCCATGAGCACTTAAGAATGTATATCCTACTGTTTTGGGTACAATGTTCTATAAATGTCTGTTAAGTCTAATACATTTATTGTATTATTCAAGATTTCTGTTTCTTTATTTAGCCTCTGTCCAGATGTTCTCCTAATTCTGAGAGTGCTGTGTTGAAGTCTCCACCTATAAATTATTGTAGAAACATCTATTTCTCCCTTCAGTTTTCCCAGTGTGTGTCTCGTATATTCTGGGGCACCTAAATGAGGTAGATAAATATTTTGTTATTTTTATGGGTGAATTGTCTTTTTCTTTAATATATAGTGACGTTTCTTATAACTGTTTTGAATTAAAATCTATTTATCCAATATTAATATCACAACTCTGGTGTTTTTCTTTAATTACAGTTTGCATGGAATATCTTTTCCTAACCTTTTACTGTCAGCCTGATTGTGCCCTTATATCTAATGTAAGTTTCTTGTAGACAACAAATAGATGGCTCATTTTTAAAAAATACATTCTATCAATCTATGTCTTTTGATTGGGGAGTTCAACCCATTAACATTCAGTGATACTATTGTAAATGCATTACTTACTTTGTCCATTTTATCCCTTGATTTTCTGTTGTCATATTTTACTATTGTCTGTCCTTTAACCTTTCAGTTTCTCTTACTTATAATATTCATTTCTACACTCTTTTCTAGGCTTCTCACCCTTGTCTTTTCTTTTCAGGCTGTAACACACCCTTTGATATCTCTCATAGATTTCTTGGTAACAAACTGTCTCGGTTTTTGTTTATAAGTCTGCCAGATAATTCTTGACTGATAGTTTTTCTCTTTCAGTACCTTACATATCTTTAACCACTGCCTTCTCACTTCTTTGGTTTCTGATGAAAGAATGGTCTTAGCCTTACTGAAGTGCCCTTGTTTTGTTTCTTTTTCCCCCACTTTTTTTTAAGGATACTTTGAATATATAAATGTTATAGAAAATATATAGGGGATTCCCATATGCCCCGCTCCCCACACCGCCCACATTTTCTCACATTAGCAACATCTTTCATCAGTGTGGTACATTCACTGCAATTGATAAACACATTTTGGAGTACTGCCACTAAGCATGGATTATAGTTTACATTGTAGGTTACACTCTTTCCCATTTGACTCTGTAGGTTTATGGCCAGATATATAATGGCCTGTATCTGTCATTGTAATGTCATTAAGGATGATTCCCAAGTCCCAGCAATGCCCCCCTAGTACACCTGTTTTTCCCTCGTCCTAACCACAGAACATCCATGGGTTACCGCCTCCACAACAATGATATTTCTTCCATTGCTAGAATCACAGTAAGTCTATAATAGGATACTAGTAAGTTTATTTTTAGTCCATAGTTCGTTTCCAAATCCTGAGGAAACTGGGATGGTGATGCCCACTCCACCATTAACTGAGTGGGGCTTTGATCCCATACATCAATGGATGGGACTCTCTTGCTTTCAGTTGTAGGCACTCTTAGTTCCTTGGTATGTTGTTTGTTCACCTCTTCCTCCCTGTTAGTTGCCCTGGGTGAGTCCATTGAACTGGAGAGTAGGTGTTGCAACTTCATTGAGATTCAGGGCTCAGCTGGCACATGGACTGCCCAAAGATTTAAGTCTCTTGAATGTACACCTACCCACTCTGGTACTAATTATAGGCTCAAATAGAAGGACAGAAGCGTCATGCATAGGGAAACCACTGCTGAGTATAACTCTGTCACTCTGGAGAACATTAACACCAGGCTAGGGCCCACTGGCAAGGGTCCAAATTCCTGAGCTATCTGCCCTGACTATAGTTTTTGGATGTCTCCATATCCCAGAGCTTCGCTTTTTGGGGTGATATCTACTTTGACTGTCAGTGAGATACTGTTGAGATATGCATTTGGCATTTGACATTCTGAATAGTAGATTACTTGGTCTTAGAGTATGTCTATTTGGATTTATGCTGTTTGATATGCATTGACCTTGAATATTGATATTCATGACTTTCATAAGAGTTGGAAAAATTTTGGTCAATATTTCCTCAAGTACTCTTTGTACCCCTTTTCTGTTCTCTTGTTCTGGGACAGCTATAACACATATGTTTGTTTATTTCATGTTATCTTTCAGTTCCCTTTTCCATTGTTTTCTATTCTTTTTTTCTGTCCTGTCTTTCCAAGTTCAGATGTTCTGTCCTTTCTTTCAGTTACTCATTCTTCTGCCATTTCAAATCTCTGTGATATACCTGTAATATATATTTGAGTGGCAAGATTTTGTTTACTTGCTTCTACACAGTTTTATTTCACCTTTTTTTTATATTTCCCCATTTCTTTTTCAACTTTCGTAACAATCCCCTCTACCTATTCTCACCCCTCCCCTGAAGGGAGCACCTCAATCTTCACTTCTGCTTTCAAGTCCTAAAGAGAAGAGTTGAGAAGAGAAGAAGAAAAGAGATCAATTCCAAAGTATGACACAATGAGAACAAGTTTTCTTATTTAAAAACTGCTACATTCTGCCCATTTGGAAATACCTTTCTCCCTCTCTTCTCAATGACTTAGGTCCCCAGCTGTCACTGTATTTAAATCACAAACAAAGTATTAACGTTTCTTAACATTCTTCAGGCTATTTCGGAGCCTTTGGTCTCCCAGGAGTGCTGCTGCCAGCATCTTAAAAGGCTTTCGATAAGTTAGCTGTAGGCTGGGTTTCCCAGAATAGCATATCTTCTCTTAAGGATAACTGCTGATCCACCAACCAAGAGCTTTCATCTGGCCCTCTTCCCAGTTTAATCTTCTCTGGGATTTAGCCCCTAGGTATTATGAAATGATCCTCTCCTTGCCAAAGAAACCAGGCGCCTCTCTTCATGCCAGGAGAACTGGGAGTTTTCTGGGGATCCTGGTGCACCAGAAGCTTCCTGAGAGGTGTGGAAAGTGACCGCAATTATGGAATGCTCCTTGATCCTTGTGTCATGCAGCGTTTTGTCCACTTAGTCCACAGCACCTCTTGTTTTACCTCACAATCCATGGACTACACAGTATGAATTTTGGTGGGATTGTGAGGTCCCACAGTGAAGATCAGGAGGGCTTCTACATTGTTGCCAAAAATCTGCTTTTGCCATAGAAAGACAGAAGCATAGTCAAGTTCCTGGCTATCTCCACCTGCCTGGGAGGAGGGTCCTCCCCACCAGCCTCCTCTTCTTGTGCAGGGTCCCTCTGAGTCCCCAGCCACTGTTTTGGGTGCAGAAGAAAAAGCGCTTTCTCTCTGACCCAGTACTTAAATTCCTGGTTCTCTGCAGCCTCCTTGGCTTCCACTTGTACTCACTGCCATGGAATTTGGGGTGCCCATGGCCAGGGAAGCATGGTGCACCAGTTCCCACAGAAGGGACCAGGTGTGCCCTGGATGGCTGTGGGAGCTTGTGGGGTTTGCAGCTCCACCTGACCCCAGATTCGCCATCCTAGCAGAAGGGTCATTTATTCATTCATTCATTGTCTGATATATTTTTAATCTCACCAATTGTGTCTTTCATTCCCATAGGCTCTGTTACTTTTGGGGGGGGGCAGGTTTTCACATTGTTCTTTATGGACACACAGTGTCATTTTAATATCTCTTCATTTCTTTAGTCACATTTGCCTTCATCTGTTCAAATTGAGGAGATATGTATGGCAATCATGATTAGTTGTCTTAAATTCTGTGTCTCACCTGGATTCTTGGTTTGTTCTTTTGACTGAGCCATATCTTCTTGTTTTTTTTTAGTATGGCTTATCTGTTGTTGATATCTAGGCATCTGTCAAAGTTTGATGTTCTTTTATGAATCCCAAAAATAAAAAGATTATGGTTTTGAATTAATCCATTCTTGTGGGTGTGAGGCACTTGTGATTGGGCTATGTCAGTGAGACATGACTTAAGTTGATGCTCCACTCCGTTGCTGGGTCTGATTAAAATGGAGACACAGAGGAAAATAGAGCTTTGCCATTTTGATCATGCCATGTGACAGAGGACTAGAGGATTGCTCAAGCATGAAGTCCCCAAGAAGCTGGGCTCACAGAGCAACTCAAGAGGAGATGACCCTTGCTATATGTCTGAGAGCCGAACTAGGGAAGAATGTAGAGCAGCTGAGACTGAGAGAAGAGACTGAAAAGAGATAAGCCCTATGTCTGGTTATTCACAGCTGAATGCCAGGAGCTGGACCCCAAGAAACAGTGAGCTGGGAGGGGAAGGCAAAGATGTAGGCATCTTGCTTCACTGTGTGGCAGCTGACTTTGGTAAGAAAGCATCTCTGATGGTGCTTTGATTTGGACATTTCACGGCCTCAGAACTATAAGCTTTTACCCTAAATAAAACTCACATTTTAAAAGCCAACCCATTTCTGGTATTATGCACTGGCAGCTTTTTGGAAAACTAAGACAGCATCTGATTGTATTGGTGATTTCGTTCTGTTGATTAATTTCTTTCTCTTGCCTAGTAGTTTTATTTCACAGCTTTTCTTTTATTTTTAGTTCATTTTTTTGCCCTAAAACTTTAAGATTGTCCTTTTAAGTTCTCAAAACAGGGGCAAAGAGCCACTAATGGGGCACAGACCAAACCTACGGTGCCTGGGAAATAAATAGGAGACAAGCCTTGTTTTCCTTTACTTTCCCAGATGGCCAGCAGATGGTGCTCCTTGGCAAACTCTTCCACAGAGATGAACTTTCCATTTCCATTGACTAGCTCTTCTGAACCAGCTCTTTGAAACATCATGGTGGTTACTTTCACGGAAGAGAAAACACATTCAGCCCTCAGCCACACCCTCCCTTTCCCCAGGGAGGAATTCATCCCTTCCCTTCTCTATTGGCTGCTGGCCACCAAGGCTGTTTGCCTCCGGGGTGGGCATGGGTGGCCTTCCCAGCTTCAGGGGTAGCATCTCTTGACTTTCCCCTTGGTCTCTCCATCTCAGTGCCTCCTGGCTGATGCATCAGCACTCTCCTGGTCTGCAGGTCCCCTAAGTGGCTCCCTCGGGTGACTTAGATGCCTTCTCCCCTATTTTACAAAAGAGCTGTACCTTACCTGAGCTACTCCTACACCATCTTGATCTTTCTCTTTGCATATTTTTTGATATAATCCATTCTCAGATATATGTTCCAAAAATATTTTCTTCTAGTCTTTGGTTTGTCGTTTCCGTAACAGTGCCTTTCACAGAACAGACATTTTTAATTTTCATAAAGTCCAACTTAGAGCAAATCACAATCTGTGAAAAAAAATGGTATCTAAAAAAAAAATCTCATTGCCAAATCTAAAATTACCTTGATATAATCTCATTTTTATTCCAGAAGTTTGATACTTTTGAGCTTTCTGTGTAAGTCAATTATTTTCTTTGAGTCTGTGTGTGTGCAGAATTTAATTGTAAATGACGTTAATCCATTTGGTACACTGTTGTGACTAATTTGGGTTAATGTGACCTTTTCCTCCATTATTCAGGTCACCAAAGTATTCATCACACACAAACACACACACATATGTATTTGTTATGAGTTTTCACTATAAAACTGCTGTATTTTTAATTGTGCTCTTTCTCATATACTGGGTTGGTATGAATGCTCTTTCAATGTGTTTACACTTCTTAACTTAAATTTCGTCTTTTTGGTCAGTCTCTCATTAATGGTGATCATGTAGACAGTTTTATAGAATTAGACAGGTTGAGAAGAAATTTTCTGCTTTCAAATACTGTAAATAAAAATTGACATATTCAGGTAGGGTGTTACCCATTTTGTTTATACTGACATATATCTCTCCTGACGTAGTGTTCTCTCTGAAACCCTTCTTAATGCATCTGCTTGCCCCTTAAATGTAGGCTTACCTCTGCCAGACTTGAGGACCAGTTTTACCCTAATGAAGGAGATGCAAATATTCCTGCTGCTAGTTGTGTTCTCTTTTTTTTATTCCTCTCCCCCCACCCCACCCCTGTTGTCTGCTCTCTTGCGTCCATTCACTATGTGTTCTTCTGTGCCCGCTTGCATTCTCAGTGGCAATAGAAATCTGTGTCTCTTTTTGTTGCGTCATCTTGCTGCATCAGGTCTCTGTGTGTGTGACACCACTCCTGGGCGGGCTGCACTTTTTCATGCGGGGCGCACTCCTTGCGCGTGGGGCTCCCCTACATGAGGGACACCCCTGCATGGGATGGTACTCCTTGTGCATGGCAGCACTGTGCATGGGCCAGCTCACCACACAGGTCAGGAGGCCCTAGGTTCAAACCCTGGACCTCCTCTATGGTAGGCGGAAGATGCTCTATCAGTTGAGCCACATCCACTTCCCCAGTTATGTTCTAATCTTAATTTCTTGGTTCCTGAATTCTTGGGTTTGTCTTTCTTATTCTTCCAAAGACTGGACTCCTAATCTAGTGCCTTATTTTTCAAACCATGACACAAATTGGTGTCCTCTGGATTTGTGGTACATTAGCAGCAAAATATCCTTTATCTTCAACCTCTACCCCAAAGGTTTCATCACCATTTGGCTCTAAAGTATGTTCCCAATTGACAGAAATTTGGGGCCCAGAGGATATTTGGCCATGTCTGTGACAGAGAAGATTGGTGTGAGGAGGTCAGTTATGCTGCTAAACCTCTTACAGCACTCAGCAAGACCCATACAACTGAATACTATGTAGCCCAGAGTGCCACTAGTGCTGAGAGTAAGAACACCTGCTCTGAGGGAATCCCCACTCTCCCCGAGGTCCCTGCTTCCACTTCAGGTGGGGGCTGCTCTACTTCCACATAACGCTCCTGCCAAAACCCTGTGTCAGGCTCCTTCTTACTCACCATAGCTCACAGTTCCCTTGTGAGCTGAGTCTTTTCCTCCTAAATCTCTCTTTCCTACAACCTGTGAAGCAGCATGTGAAAACAAAACTGTGAGACAGAGGGAGCATTGCAAGTGGGCACAGAGGAAAAATGGGTCAGTGTCCTGGCAGGCAGCCTGGCAGGGGAGGGCCACTGTGGCACAGCCAGAAAATTCAGGTGATTGTGAATGGTGTGGAGGAGTCCATCACTTCAGAGTTCCTGACAAGGTGGTTCTAACCTAACCTGGTGTTTTAGTTTGCTAAAGGCTACCAAGCAAAATACCAGAAATGGGTTAGCTTTTACAATGAGGGTTTACTAGGTTGCAAGCATCCAGTTCAGAGACTGTGAAAGTGTCTAAATCAAGGCATCATCAGGAGACACTTTCTCAACAAACTACCACTGTGGGTGATCAGGAACATGGCAGTGTCTGCCAGTCTCTGCCTTCCCCTCTGGGCTCTATTGCCTTCAGCTTCTGGCAGCTCCATTGTGGTTTTCTGTCTCCCAAGTTTCACTGACTTCAGCTCCTTCCCCTTGTGACTCTTCCTCTCAGTTGCTGTGAGTTGCTCACTGGGTCTTTGCTCTCTGCTCTGCCTCTTAGTATTCATCCCATTTATAAAGGTCTGCAGTAAGAGGATTAAGACCCATGCTGGCTCATGCTTTACTGAAGTAATCTGATGAATGGCCCCTAACTCAAGTAATATAATCCACAGGCCCCACCTTATAGCCTCATGCCCACAGGAATGGACTAGCTCTAAGGACATGATCTTCCAGGGTCCACCTAGCTTCAGACTGTCACTGTGCTGTGTGGTAGATTTTCTGGTGACAGCACAGATACTACACTAACAGCAAAAATACACATTTTTCAATGGCTGTGGTATTACTCCTGGGGAATTGAATTTTTGGGGGTGTGGTAACAAATTAGACATCAAAATGGTTTGTGACCCCAGAATGGACCTCAGAACATTAACAGAAATGTCTATCTGTGGGATTAAAATGGTATGGGGAAAGTGATTAGGAAAAAAGAAATACTTGCAGCTGCTCTTAAAGAGAAGGTATACTGAAGAGGTATTCGAGAAAACCTGGGCTAAGAGATGGCCATTGTTGAAGAAATAAAACAAAATAGATATTTGAAACTTTCATGAATATGTATTATTTAAAAATAAAACATTAAAAAACATAAACAAACACACAAAAAAAACAAGGTAGAGCTACATTGGCCAAGAGATTTAAAATGGAGTCAGTGGGGTCATTCTGGAGTTTACTCTTTTTTGTTTGTTTTTGTTTTTTTATTTATTTATTTTTTTAATTCATTTTTTAAAATATTACATTCAAAAAATATGAGGTCCCTATGTACACCCCACCCCCCTCACCCCACTACTCCCCCCATAGCAACATTCTCCTCCATCATCATGACACATTCATTGCAGTTTACTCTTATGCAGGTATCAGACAGGTATCACAAACTGCCCAAGTATGAAAAGCTGTAGGGAAGACTGTTCCTTAAAACCCTAAGGACATGTGGAAACCATAAACAAACTTCAAGACAAATAACTCAGTTAACTAACCTGTAGGATGATTGGAATGCCCCAGATATCCACCAACTACAAACAACTTGACTAATCTTCTTTTCCTTTAAAAACCCTTGCCTGGAACTGCCACGACAAGTCATTATTTGGGTTGCTACCTAAATCTGTGCTTCAGGGATTTCAATTCTAAGACCCAAAATAAATGCCTGTTTTGCCTTACAGCTTAGTTTATTTATTGGTTGACACTGGGAAGCAAAGGAAGAGGGATTCTGGCCACTGATAGCCTGGAAAATTGTGGTTTATGCATTGCCCAGAAGTCCCTAGCCAAAAGGGTGGGTGGAGGTGACTTTTACACCAGTCTGTTTGCCTCACCCTGTGCCTTGTTGTGGTTTTCTCTTTCGTCCATCCAGTGGAGGAACTTTTTAAACTTTGCACAAGTTAACCTGTGTGCTACTGGAAGCTTTTGTTCTGGTGCTCTGGCCTGGGAGTGACTGAATCTGAGCTGTCACTGCTGGAAGGCTCAAATTAAAATAAGGGTGACATCATGAGGCTGATTGACAAAGGGCAGAAAACCATCACCAAATGAATGCGAACTGTGACAGGAGGGCATGAAAGCCCTCTTGCAACTGGAGACATGAATTATTCCTCCTCTCTCAGGTACAAGTGTCCTGGATGGAGGTGGTGGCAAAGGACAAAGCACACTCTCATCTCTTGTGACCTTCCAGTGCTCTAGAGATGGTCAACTGAGGTCAGCAGTCAAGGGCAGCAGGAAACACTGAACACGTCATTATCCTTCTTCCTGGGAATCAATCATATTATCTTAAATTGAAACCCTTTTATCTGCCCTTTGAAAACACCTACTTTTGAAAAATCCCAAAAGAAAACAAAGAAACAAATTGCAGAAGAGTTGGAAACTTGCCAGATTTCTGTTTACTTTTCCAAAATGTTAACTCTGCTTTAGCCAAAGGAAATTAATCCATAATGCCTCTGTTTATAAATTCACTTTAAATAATAGAAAAATTAGTGAATCCTGCCCCAATAAACAAGTGCCAAACATTTTTTTAAAGATAGACCAAAGGTGGAAGGGTACAAATGGGCATTTGTAATTTTATGCTGTAAATTCTGTGAAGAGTGTGGATGCCCTTGAAAGAGTGTGTTGCCTGGGGCCAGCTGACTCTAGGGCCCCGGCAAGGCCTGGAGGAGCTCAAAGCCAGGGCTCCTTCTCTGCCTGGCCCTCGGCTCTGCTCTGGCCATCCCCAAATCGAGTCACCCCGAGAGCACATGGTGGCGTGTGGTCAGCTGGCACCAGTCCTCTCCCTGTCTGGGGAAATAGTTCTCTTATCTGTAATGAGTATGGGCAGTGAATTTTCATGTGGGACTAGCATGCTTGATCACACACATACACAAAACTGTCTTTTACTGTTTCCTACAGATGGAAAAAAATGGATTTTTTATCTTCTTGTGGGAAGGCTGTTTCGTTCTCCTGGGGAGGATGAGAACTCTATCCTGTGGCTTTACCAAGTGAGAGTTGATGCTCAGGCCTCTTGTCAATACCTTGTTCTGAGGCTCTGTTTCTCCATTATTACTGGGCAGGTCTGAACAGTGGGAATGGCCACCATCACAAACAAGGAATGAAACAAGCCTACTCATCCAAGGGGTAGTGTGTGCTAAGTAAAAAGAAAGCATAGCTTAAAATTCCAAATAGGGAGTGTGGATAGGAAATCAACAGGAATTACAAGTATAGTAAATGGCCTTATAATATTCATCTTCTCTTAATTCCATCCTGGGCCTATTTTATTTCTTAGTCCTGTTAGAAGACAAATTTACTGCCATCCCAGTATCCAAATTATAGGCAATCCATATCTGTAGGGAATACATATGGTGCAGACTCTCTGGGCTGTCACTCGTTCCTTTTGTGTCATGTAGGCTTGCAGCCATCATCCTACCCACACATCCCCAAGTAAAATTGCTGAGTTAAATGTACAATTATTTTTTTAATTTTAGTAGATACTACCGTTTTGTTCTCCTGTGCAGCTGTTCAAAATTTACACTCAGGAATATATAAGAATTCTCATTTCCCCCTGTCCTTTTTAACTCTTTTTTTTTTAATTTATTTTGTACATTGAATTATTAAAAGTATAAAGAAATTAAAATTAAAAAGAAAACACATTTGAATAAAAATATACATTTTTCATTTCAATGTACTAGATAAATATAAAAATTGTTTGATTCTTATAAGTTACACAATATATTTGGTTCATAGTAATGCAGTTATACAGTATTTGTCCTTTTGTGTCTGGCTTGCTTCACTGTACATGATGTCCTCCAGGTCGTCCATGTTGTCATATGCTTTATGATTTCATTTCATCTTTTCTTTTTTTCATTTTTTAAATGCAAGCAGGAGTGTACCATCCATCAGCCGTGTGTGATCTAAGCTCTCTCTCGATTAGAGGTGGAATGGACATCAACATCCCAGGGTCCTCAGGATGGAGAAATAAAATTTGAATTATAGTGGACTTACTGGTATTCCACTATAGAATTATTGTGACTCTAGCAATGGAAGAAATTGTATCATTGATGTGGAGACAGTAGCCATGGGAGTTGCTGAAGGCAGGGAGAGGGAAAAAGGTGTGATACTGGGGCATTTTGGGGACTTGGAGTTGTCCTCAATGATATTGCAGGGACAGATGCAGAACATTGTGTATCCTGCCTTACACACTAAGTGGACTGGGAGAGAGTGTAAACTACAACATAAACTATAATCTTTGCTGTGTGGCAGTGCTCCAAAATGTACTCACCAAATGCAATGAATGTGCCACACTAATGAAGGAGGTTGTTGATGTGGGAGGAGTGGGGAGTGTCAGGGGTGGGTATATGGGAACCTCTTATGTTTTTTAATGTAACATTGTGTGTGATTTATCTTTTAAAAAAAGATTAAAAATTTTTTTAAAAAATTGTAATGGCCATTTGGATTTCTTCTTCTGGGGTTGTCTATTGCCTTTGTATAGTTTTAAAACCATTATCCTATTTTAACAATTTTAAGCATACAATGCAGTGATAGTAATGTCATTTACAATATTGCACTACCATCACCACCATCCATTACTAAAATTTTTTTGTTACTACAAATGGAATCTTCATACCCCTTATGCAATAACTCCCCATTTCTCTATCTTCCCAATGCCTGGTAATTGCTAATATACGTTCTGTCTCTATGAATTTGTTTTTTCTAGATATTTCATGTATGTGGAATCATAAAAAAATCATATCCTTTTGTGTCTGGTTTATTTAACTTAGCATAATGTTTTCATAGTTCTTACAGGTTGTGAATGCATCAGAACTCCATTCCTTTTTATAGCTAATATTCCCTTGCATGTATGTATAACATTTTTTGCATCCACTCCTTTATTGATAGGGATTTGTGTTGTTTCTACCTTTTGGCTATTGTGAATGATGTTGCTAGGAATGTTGTTGTAAGGTAATCATTTGAGTCCCAGGTTTCAGTTCTTTGGAGTATATACATAGAAGTGATATTGCTCACTCTTAATTCTATTTTTAACTGCCTGATAAATGGCTAAACTGATTTAACTCTGATAGTACCATTTTTTTTAAGATTTTTAAAAAATTTATTTCTCTCCCCTTCTCCCTCCCCCCCCCCCCCATCTCTGCTCTCTGTGTCCATTCGCTGTGTGTTCTTCTGTGGCCGCTTCTATCCTTATCAACGGCACCAGAAATCTGTGTTTCTTTTTGTTTCATCATCTTGTTGTGTCAGCTCTCCGTGTGTGTGGTGCCATTCTTGGGCAGGCTGCACTTTCTTTTGTGCTGGGTGGCTCTCCTTATGGGGCGCACTCCTTGTGCGTGGGGCTCCCCTACACAGGGGACACCCTTGCGTGGCAGGACACTCCTTGCACGCATCAGCACTGCACATGGGCCAGCTCCACACAGGTCAAGGAGGCCCGGGGTTTGATCCATGGACTTCCCATGGGGTAGACGGAATGCCTTATCCACTGGACCAAGTCTGCTTCCCTGGTAGTACCATTTTACATGCACACCAGCAATACAAGAGGATCCCACTTTTTCCACATCCTTGTCAATGCATGTTATTTTGGTTTTACTTTTTAAAAACTTTTCCCACCCTGGATAATGAGTTTTTGAAGAAGGTGTGACAGCAACTCAGTGGAGGCAGGACAGCCTTTAAGACAAATGGTGCTGCAACAATTGGATAGCCACTGTAAAAAATTAACTTCAGTAATACCCCGCACAATTTATAAAATGAACTCAAAATGAATCATAAACCTAAGTGCAAAACCGGAAAGTATAAAACTCCCAGAAGAAAATATAGAAGAAAATCTTTGTTACCTTGAATTAGGCAAATATTTCTTGTATATGACAGCAAGAAAAAGATTGATAAATTGTAATTCATCAATTTTTAAAACTTCTCTTCAAAAACCATGGTTAACAGAATGAAAAGACTCACTTCAGATTATGAAAACATTTGCAAATTATACTAATTACCAAAACTTTTACCATAATCCTAATATCTGATTAAATAAGAAAAGACTTTCTAGGATAAAGAATTCTCAAAATTCGGTCTTCTTGGGGAGGTATCCGCGGGCGGGAGAGGGCGCAGGCTGCGGCTGTTCTGGCTGCTGCCTCTGCTGGTCTCAAAAACAGTTTTTTGAGTTTTAGAAATTCTTCAGGACCAGGCTGTTTCAGGATTTTGCAGGTCAGGAGGTGTCTGGACATCGATTTCATGGGAAGGTAATATAGAAAATTTGTGTTAAAGATAAAATTGAGGCTCACTTACACGGAGGTGGGGGTTGCGAGTGGGACACTCCCTCCTGGGGTGGGCAGAGCTGCGGCACCGGCACTGCGGCTGTAATTCCTGGAGGCTTTGCGATACTGGGGAATTCATAAGCCCTGAGTGGGCTATTGGGGGGCTAACAGGGCAGGAGGCCTTCGCAGACTGATTTGGGGAGGTAGACGGGAGTTTTATTGCGAGGCGGGAATTTTCGATTGCGGACACAAATAATAGCGCTTCCGGCTAGAGCCCCGCCCCCAAGGCTGGCTGCCAATCTGCAGCAGCCTTAAATCGCTGGCAGCAAAGAGACATCACCAGGAGGCTATTTTGGGGGACGGCAGGGTGGGAGGTGGCTGGAAGCCGATTAGGGGAATTTTTTGCAGGCATGGGATTTTTGATTTCGGACACTGATACCGCGCTTCTGGCTACAGCCCCGCACCCTAAGCCTAGCTGTGGATCTACAGCATCCTTAAATTGGCTGCAATATAGAGGCGCCCCCAACTGGCTGTTTCAGAGGCCTGCAGGGCGAGAGGTGTCCTGAAGTCGAATTGGTGATACAGTCATGCAAGAGACCCTAGTGAAAAGGGGAATTGCAGGTTTCGGAAACATAGATCAGAGTTTGTGGACGTGACTGCTCCCATAGGGCTGAAACCCAGCTACAGGGATCCCTGAAGGCTGTGTTGCACTGCGGTGCTCCCAGGCTCCCTGTTAACCAGATTTGAGGTTGCCAGGTCTGTGTCCCTTAAACCTTGGTGGCCCACACCCCAGAGACTCACACCTCTTGAGTCTGCAATATCACAGACTTTCCATCCCTGAATCTACCATGCCCTGAGGCCCATCTGAGGCCCTTGATTGTTCTAGCCCTCAACATTTGCGTTATTTTAATTTTAATTTTAATTTTTTATTTTTTATTTTTTATTTTTTATTGTCCTGGTAGCTAATACTGCATTATTTCCTAGTCTTTTCTCCCATTGTATCCCCCAAGGTCTTTTTCTTTTTTCATTTATTTAGGGGTTTTTTGTTGTTGCTGCTGTTGGTGTTCTATATCTCCTTTTCTTTTCCTTACTTGTTCCCCTCCCATTTCTTTACCCACCCACCCCCTTTTTTCTTTCTTTCTTTCTTCTCTCCCTTTTTTTTTTCCTCTCTCTTTTCTCTTGTCCCTCATTTTCTTCTTATTTTATTTTATCTTAATTATACAATAGGTGCTGCGGAGAACACCTCACATTTGCTGGGTTTCCTCATCCTCTGTTGCCTCAATTCTGTGTGAATTGATTTTGGCTACCTACACTATCCCATTTCCCCCACATCTTGATATCCTCCATCATCTACCGTCTCTCCTATATTCCACCTCCCTTTGTTTGATCCCCAAATCATCTAACTCTTAATTTCTAATACCTTTGTTTTGTTTTCTGTCTTTTATCCACTCTTGAAACTATTGCCTCCCTTATCTCTTTCCCTCTCTCAAGAAAACACTAGCCTATTAATTCATACCATATTCCTCCCATATTCAGTCAACTACCTCATTATAGATACTCTACGTACTGCTATAACTCTACATAACTTACATGAATCTAATATCCATCCTCCCAGATCTCATACTGTTGCTCTATTAACATTTATTACTAATACTACTTTAAACATTTTCCTTTCTTACACAGTTGCCTTTCCCTGGCCCTAATACTTTCCTTCAAAGTGAACTCAGCCAGCAATAAGAAATTAGAATAAGAAGAACAAAGTGACAAAGAGAAGATATAATACTTACGCAAAAACAACAGCTAATTAATCCCCAAGACTAGACAAAGAAGCTAAGGAACTGATTAAACCCATCAAGATAAAATGATAACCAGACATCAACAAAAATCTACAAACCAAACCAGTAATCAGGAAAACATGGCTGAATCCAATGAACAAACTAAAAACCAGGAAGGGGAGCAGAACTTTGCACAAGTAATTAAAGATCTCAGAACATATATCACAGACAAATTTAATGAAGTAAAGGAAGAGGTTAACAATATGAAGACAACACTTGGAAGGGAAATTGCAGACATATGCAAAAAGATAACAGACATGATGGGAATGAACACCACATTTCAAGAAATCAAAAACACACTCGCAGCATATAGCAGCAGATTAGAAGAGGCAGAGCAGAGTATTAGCGATGTGGAAGACAGTATATCGGAAATCAAACAGATAGTAGAATTGATCAATAAAAAGATAAAAAATCCAGCTAGGACTTAGGGACCTGAATGACAATGCAAAATGCACAAACATACATATTATAGGCATCCCAGAAGGAGAAGAGAAGGGAAAGGGATCAGAAGGAGTGTTGCAGGAAATAATGGCTGAAAACTTCCCAAATCTACTGAAAGAGACAGATGCACACATCGAAGAAGTGCAACGTACCCCAAATGTCATAAACCCAACAGGCCCACCCCAAGACATATACTTGTCAAATTATCCAATGCTCAAGACAAAGAGAAAATTCTAAAAGCAGCAAGAGAAAAGAAAACCATCACATATAAGGGAAGCTCCATAAGATTAAGTGCTGATTTCTCATCTGAAACCATGGAGGCAAGAAGACAGTGGTATGATATAGTCAAGGTACTAAAAGAAAAAAATTTCCAACCAAGAATACTCTATCCAGCTAAACTAGCATTCAAAAATGACGGAGAGTTCAAAATATTTACAGATAAACAGAAATTGAAAGAGTATGCCAACAAGAAACCTCCCCTTCAAGAAATTCTAAAGGGAGTTCTGCAGGAAGAAAGGAAAAAACAGGACAGACAGAGTTGGAGGAGAGTGTAAGAGCAACAAAAAGACAAAAAGAGAAGAAAAAACAAATAAACAAAATATGACAAACACAAGTCCAATCAAAATATGGCTAACATAAATAATTCCTTGAAAGTAATAACAATGAATGTCAACAGATTAAACTCACCTATCAAAAGATCCAGACTGGGACATTGGATAAGGAAATATGACCCATCTATATGCTATCTAAAAGAGACACATCTTAGACCCAGAGATTCATGGAGGCTGAAAGTGAATGGTTGGAAAACAATCTTACAAGCAAACAATAACCAAAAAAAGGCAGGAGTAGCTATATTAATATCAGACAAAATAGACTTTAAATGTGAAACAATTGTGAGAGACAAAGAAGGATACTACATATTAGTGAAAGGAACAATCTCTCAAGAAGAACGAACATTTCATAAATATTTATGCTCCTAACAAGGGCACCTCTAAATATGTGAGGCAAACGCTGGAAAATCTAAGTGAAAGAATAGATGCATCTACAATTATAGTGGGGGATTTTAATACACCACTATCAAACTCTGGACAGAACATCTCAAAAGAGAATCACTAAAGAAACAAAATATTTGAACAATATATTAGAGGAGCTGGATCTAATAGACATATACAGATCATTACACCCAAACACAGCAGGATATACATTTTTCTCAAGTGCACATGGATCATTCTCCAAAATAGACCATATGCTAGGCCACAAAGAAAGGCTTAATGAATTCAGAAAGATTGAAATCATACAAAATAATATCTCTGACCACAGTGGAGAGAAGCTGGAAATCTGCAAGGGCCAGAGGCCCAGATTTAACACCAAGATATGGAAATTAAACAGCACACTCTTAGAAAAACAGTGGGTCAAAGAGGAAATCTCAAAAGAAATCAATGACTACATTGAAACAAATGATAATGATAACACAACATACCAAAATTTATGGGATGCAGCAAAAGCAGTACTGAGAGGGAAATTCATAGCCATAAATTCATACATCAAAAAAGAAGAAAGAGCAAAAATTGAAGAACTGCACATTTGGAGGAATTAGGAAAAAAACAACAAAGTAATTCCACAGGAAGAAGGAAGGAAATAACAAAGATAAGAGCAGAACTAAATGAAATAGAAAATAAGAAAGCACTTGAAAAGATAAACAAGACCAAGAGCTAGTTTTTTGAGAAGATCAATAAAATTGACAAACCTTTAGCGAGACTAACAAAGAAAAAAAGAGAGAAGATGCAAATACACAAAATAAGAAATGAAAAAGGAGATATCACCACTGACCCCACAGAAATAAAGACTATCATAAGAGGATACTTTGAAAAATTATATTCCAACAAAAATGACAATTCAGAGGAAATGGACAAATTCCTAGAAACACATAAACAGCCTATATTGATGAAAGAAGAAATTGAAGATCTCAACAAATCAATCACGAGTAAAGAGATAGAATCAGTCATTAAAAACCTCCTAACTGAGAAGAGTCCAGGACCAGACAGCTTCACAGGTGAATTCTACAAAACATTCCGGAAAGAACTAACACCAATCCTGCTGAAACTATTCCAAAAAATCGAAACAGAAGGAGCATTGCCTAACTCATTCTATGATGCCAACATTACCCTAGTACCAAAACCAAACAAAGACACCACAAGAAAGGAAAATTACAGACCAATTTCTCTAATGAACCTAGACACAAAAATATTTAACAAAATACTTGCTAATCATATTCAACAACACATTAAATGAATTACACACCACGACCAAGTGGGATTCATTCCAGGTATGCAAGGATGGTTCAACATAAGAAAATCAATCAATGTAATACACCATATAAACAGATTGAAGGAAAAAATCACATGATTATATCTATAGATGCAGAAAAAGCATTTGACAAAATAAAGCACCCTTTCTTGATAAAAACACTCCAAAAGATCAGAATACAAGGAAATTTTTTGAACATGATAAAGAGTATATATGAAAAACCCACAGCCAACATTGTTTACAATGGGGAAATCCTAAAATCCTTACCCCTAAAGTCAGGAACAAGACAAGGATGCCCACTCTCTCCCCTTCCATTTAACATTGTCTTAGAAGTATTTGCTCGAGCACTGAGGCAAGAACCAGATATAAAAGGCATTCAAATTGGAAAGGAAGAAGTCAAAATTTCATTATTTGCAGATGACATGATCCTATACATAGAAAACCCTGAGAGGTCTACAACAAAGCTTCTAGAACTCATAAATGAGTTTAGTAAAGTCGCAGGTTATAAGATCAATGCGCAAAAATCAGTAGCATTTCTGTACACCAATAATGAGCAAGATCAGGAGGAAATCAAGAAACAAATACCATTCACAATATAAATTTAAAAATCAAATATTTAGGAATAAATTTAACTAAAGATGTAAAAAACTTATACACCAAGAACTATACAAGACTGTTCAAGGAAATCAAAGAAGACCTAAATAAATGGAAGAATATTCCTTGTTCATGGATAGGAAGACTAAATATTATTAAAATATCTATCCTACCAAAACTGATCTACACATTCAATGCAATCCCAATAAAAATCAACACAGCCTTCTTTAAGGAACTAGAAAAACTAACTATGAAATTTATTTGGAAAGGAAAGAGGCCCCGAATAGCCAAAGACATATTGAAAAAGAAAAACGAAATTGGAGGAATCACAATACCTGACTTCAAAACATACTACAAAGCTACAGTAGTGAAAACAGCATGGTATTGGCATAAGGAGAGACACACAGACCAATGTTATCGAATTGAAAGTTCTGATATAGAACCTCATATATATAGCCATATAATATTCAATAAAGCCACCAAACCCTCTCAACTGGGAAAGAATGGCCTATTCAACAAATGGTGCCTGGAGAACTGGATATCCATATGTAGAAGAATGAAAGAGGATTACCATCTCACACCTTATACAAAGATCAACTCAAGATGGATCAAAGACCTAAATATAAGAGCCAAGACCATAAAGACCTTGGAAAGAAGTGTAGGGAAACATCTACAATACCTTGTAATAGGAAATGGCTTCATGAACATCACACCAAAAACACGAGCAACAAAAGAAAAAATAGATAAATGGGACTTCCTCAAAATTAATGCCTTCTGCACCTCAAAGGAGTTTGTCAAGAAAGTAAAAAGGGAATCTACACAATGGGAGAAAATATTTGGCAACCATATATCCGATAAGAGACCTATAACTTGCATATATAAAGAACTCCTATACCTTGAAAATAAAAAGATAAACAACCCATTTAAAAAATGGGAAAAAGATTTAAACAGACACTTCTCCAAAGAAGAAATACAAATGGCTAAAAAGCACATGAAAAAATGCTCCAAATCATTAGCTATCAGAGAAATGCAAATCAAAACAACAATGAGATACCATCTTACTCCCATAAGATTGGCAGCTATGAAAAAAACAGAAGAATATAAATGCTGGAAAGGATGTGAAGAAATGGGAACACTCATCCACTGCTGGTGGGAATGCAGAAGGATACAACCATTCTGGAGGACAATTTGGCGGTTTCTCAAAAAACTAATCATAGATTTGCCATATGACCCAGCAATTCCACTGCTGGGTATATACCCAGCAGAACTGAAAACAAGGACACAAACCGATATATGCACACCAGTGTTCATAGCAGCATTGTTCACTATCACCAAAAGTTGGAATTGACCCAAATGCCCATCAACAGATGAGTGGATCAATAAAATGTGGTATATACATACAATGGAATACTACTCGGCTTTAAGAACAAATACACTACAAACACACGTGATAACATGGATGAATCTTGAGAACCTTATGTTGAGTGAAGCAACCCAGACATTGAAGGACAAATACTACATGACCTCAATGATATGAAATAAGCAAGCTGCCTCAGAGAGCTAGAGACTGGAAAATAGGCTTACAAGAAATCGGGGGGTAGAGGAAGAATGTAAGCTGACATCTACATGGGTGAAATCTATGATAAGCTGGAGGTAAGTATGTGTACAAGGAAGGGATAAAATGGGGCATAGGGTTACCTTTGGGTGGGGCTTTGGGGGTTTGAGGGGGGCTAGGGATGGGCGGATGGGTAATATTGCCCAAGAAATTAGGGGAAGGGTGGGGCAACACACGAACATAGGAGATTGTCAGGTGTTGGTTGAGAGTATAATGCTGAGAAAACCTTTTCAAAATATAATTAGGAAAGTTACCTGTTTAAGATACTCAAAGGGGATAACCTGACGCAGGACAGACTCCTAGGGAATATGTGAATGCTCATTTTGCCAGAGTGGGTTATACCATTGGGTAGAGACCCATATAATGAGAGTGAAGGTAGACCCACAACCTGGGGAGGACTAATATGCCATCAAATAGAGGAAACTGTATCTCTCAAGAGAAATGGTGCTTCCCAGGGCATTAGGGCAGTTGAGCGGGTCAGGCCCTCAGCACTCTTGCAAGTATTTCTGAACATGGCTCCTCAGGAAATGAAGATTGACTGTCACTGTGGGCCCCAAGGGGAGGAGGAAATAGATATTGAATAGATGGAACCAGAGTAAATGTGAGGGCAAGGGAAGTGTTTCACAAGAGTACACAAGGATGGATATAAAACATGCAATATTACACCAAAAACATATAGGGGATGACAGACTAATAATGTAAACCATAATGTAAAACATAGGATAACTAAAAAAATTTAGAAAACTGTATAGCCTAGAGTATAAACCACAATGTAAACACAAATGTTTCCTTGATTGAAAGCTATTGTCTCAATATCTGTAAATCAGTTTCAGTAAATATGATATGAATAAGTTAAAAGATTATCTCTGTGGAAGGGAAAAGGCTTTATAATGGATATGTGGGACTACTGTATATTGTATATATGAATTACTGTGATCTAAAGCTTTTGTGAAGAGAAGCTCAATAATTAGGGAAAAAAGAAAAGAAAAAGATAGGATGCAGAATTTTTCCAAATCAATATATATTCCATATCTAACCTTTAAACTCACCGCTATATTCCATTTTACTATTAAGGGAACCTGACATTATATTGGGCTTCACTGTTCAGGAAGTTTTGGATCACAGAGTGGTTCAACAATGGCAGCAGAGGAATACTGGTATGGGATGTTATTGACAGGGGACATATGGTTGACAGGGAGTTATACAAGGCATGTGTCCAGGGTGCAAGGAAATGTTTGGATATACTCATAGTGGAAACAATTAAAAACAACAGCTAGGGGACTACTGGGTTCCTGGCTGGGGGGGGGGGAGCTCTGTCGTGGTCCCTAGGGGAGCAGTGGCAGTCCCCCAAGTGCAACGGCAAGGACTAGGAAGGAATGAGGGTCCAACAGTGACCCCTGATACTAATCACTATGCTTGTGAGCCTATACACCTGAAATAAGAACAAGGCCTAGAGCAGCACTGTGCCTAGGGGTTCCCTCCTGACAGCCTCCATGTTACTCAAATGTGGCCAGTCTCAAAGCCAAACTCAGCATGTAAATGCACTGCCTTCCCCCCAGCGTGGGACATGACACCCGGGGATGAGCCTCCCTGGCACCGAGGGATCACTACCAAGTACCAGCTGATGGTGTAACTAGAAAATGACCTTGAATTAAAGGTTCAACGTGGACCAGCAGAATATCCCTGTCTACATATAATAACAGGAGTTAAAAATGCTGTTTGACCTAAAGTAAGGAGGAAATGGAAAGGACAAATGAGTTTATATGGCTATGAGTCTCTAAAAAAGAGTCTGGAGGTTGTCAGAAGGATTGCCCCTATGCACACCTGAGCAAAGTCCCAGAGACAGATAAAGTAGATACAGCCCCAGGTATTGGTTCTTTTGAGGGCTAAAGAGACCCACAGGTTCTATGATCATGGCAGATGGAGTTCACTGTCATGTCGGTTGGCCCTTCTTTGGAGCTGGTGTTTCTGCGTGATGGAGCTGGACTCAGATGTGATCTCTTTTCACAAGCCTTTCATGCTACTTTACTGGAATTGTATTTGGTGCTGGGGTTTAAGATATATCTAGGGGACTTGAATCTCTGGATTGACAATATGATAGCCAGGCCCTGAGCCTCAACAGACTTCAGCTCCTACACTCTGATTTATTGGACTTACCCCACTCAGCTAACATGGAGTTGAAGAATGTCAACCACCACACCATGGAGCCTAGAGTGCTTACAATTGAAAGCAGGAGAATGGCATCCATTATCCATGTGGAATCTAAGCCCCCTCTTGACATAGATGTGGAATGGACACAACCAAGCCAAGGTCCACAGGGAAGGAGGAATACAGTAAGGATTAGAGTGGACCTAATGATATTCTATTCATGAACTATTGTGGTTAATAATCAAGAAAATGTGGCATTGGTGTGGAAAAAGTGGCCATGGTGGCTGCTGGGGGTGGGGAATGAGAGGAAGAGATGAGATGTGGAGGCATTTTCGGGACTTGGAGTTGTCCTGAGTGGTGCTGCAGGGACAATTGCTGGACATTCTATGTCCTCCCATGGCCCACTGGATGGAACGTGGGAGAGTGTGGGCTAAGGTGTGGACCATAGGCCATGCGGTGCAGCGATGCCCAGAGATGTACTCACCAGATGCAATGGATGTGTCATGATGATAGGGGAGAGTGTTACTGTGGGGGGAGTGGTGGGGTGGGGGCAGTGGGGTGAATGGGGACCTCATATTTTTTAATGTAATATTTTTTAAAAAAATGAATAAATTGAGTAGAATTTGAAAAAAAAAAGAATTCTCAAAATTCAATAAGGAAAAAAATGGGCAAATATTTGAACTAGACACTTCATCCACAGAATTATATGCAAGGCTAATAAACACATGAAAAATTCTCCATATCAAACCTTATTAGGGAAATGCAAATTGAAATGATGAGATGCCACTATACACCTAATAGAAAATTTTAAAAACTGATAATACCAAGTGGTGGAGAAAATGTGGAGGAACTAGAATTCGCATATACTGCTGGTGGGATTGTAAAATAATAAAACCACTTTGGAAAACAGTTTGATGTTTCTTAAAGTATTAAACATTTATCTACACTTTGAACCAGTCATCCACTCCTGTATATTTACCGGAGAAATGGAAAGCATCTGTCTATACAAAGACTTTTACATGAACGTTTCTAGCTGCTTTATTAGTAATGGCCAAAAAATGAAATCAACTCAAGTGGCCGTCAGTGGGTGAAGGAAAAATCTGAGTTCCAGAAAGATGTTATTGGAGTAGTCAGACAGGGTCCAATTCTCATAGAAACAATAGAGAAAGGGGCAGATGTCTGAGGGACCTGCTTTGGTGGTTGTCAGATCAGGACAGTGCTACACAACTTCCAGGAGGACAAGGGACAAGCAAAGAACCCAAAATAACAAATGTGAGTTATCCAGCCCCCTGGTGCCCAGGATGGTCTCCCCTCCCCCACCCCCAAGACATTAAGTTGTGATAAAATCCCTGGCTCACTGCAGTCAGCTGAGAGGGGAACAGACATCTTCCTACCTATAAGCTATTACAAGGGGAAAGGGAGGGGAAATCAGGGAGCTTCTTTTCAGTGAATTTGGCCAGCAGAGCACTTTGAATCTCGGCTATGGCCAGACCAAAACACAGGAAAGTGGAGACATAAAGAAACATTTCTGTCTAAAGGTGCACCAACAATTGCTATCTTCTGGTTGGTCTGAAAATTACATGGAGAAAAACTGCTTTTAGGTCTCTCATAACATGAACTCCTGGGAGAAAATCTGCACCCCATTAGTGAGTCCCTGGCCTGATAACTTAAGCTGGGCAATGTTAAAGTTTTAGAATAAGTTGAACCAAATATCAAAGAAACTTGGAAACAGGAAGTGCTGGCCCAGCCAAAGGAACAAACCATACATCACAAAGAGATACAGGACTTAGGACAATTAATGAAAATTATACAAATCTCCTAAATTCAAAGAATTGAAGGAATATATGACTAAAGAGATAAAGGTTGTTAAGAGGATAGCAGGTGAGCATAAAGAATAATTTGGTTTATTTATTTATTTATCTCCCCTCCACCCCGGTTGTCTGTTCTCTGTGTCTATTTGCTGCGTCTTCTTTGTCAGCTTCTGTTGTCGTCAGTGGCATGGGAATCTGTGTTTCTTTTCATTGCATCATCTTGTGTCAGCTCTCCGTGTGTGCGGTGCCATTCCTGGGCAAGCTGCACTTTCTTTTGCACTGGGCGACTCTCCTTACAGGGTGCACTCCTTGCCCGTGGGGCTCCCCTACACGGGGGACACCCCTGCATGACAGGGCACTCCTTGCGCGCATTAGCACTACGCGTGGGCCAGCTCCAAACGGGTCAAGGAGGCCCGGGGTTTGAACCGCGGACCTCGCATGTGGTAGATGGATGCCCTAACCACTGGGCCAAGTCCGCCGCCATAAAGAATAATTTGAAAGCCTACAAAGTAAAGTAATAGCATTTGTGGGAATGAAAGACATGATGAATGAGGTTAAAGATACATTAGCTGTACATAAGAGCAGATTTGAATTGCTCAAAGGCAGGATTAGTGGTTTTGAAGACAATATCTGAACTGGAAAAGGCAGGAGAACCAGAAGAGAAGAGAATGGAAAAGAGAATGGAGAGTCTCAAGAAATTCAATGATAATATGAATTGCACAAACATACACATTATCAGTGTCCCACAAGGAGAAGATAATGGAAAAGGGGCAGAAAGAATATTTGAGGAAATAATGACTGAAAACTTCCCAACCCTTATGAAAAACATAAACATCAATATCCAAGAAAGACAACACACCCCAAACAGACTAAATCTAAATAGACCTTCCCTGAGACACTTACTATTCAGAATCACAAATATCTGAGATAAAGAAAGGATTCTGAAAGCAGCAAGAGAAAAGCAAAGCATCACATACAAGGGAACCTCAATAAGACTAAGTGGGACTTCTGGAAAGATAGCGGACTAGAAAGACATGGGACTCTCTTCTCCAGAAAAATAGCTAGAGTAAGGCTGAAACAACCTGGAAAAAGATCTTATAGGGTTTGGATACCAGGTGAAGGCTGGACACCACCCAGAGGAGAGAGGGACAACAGACAGGAATTGCAGTGACAGAATTGAGTTGAAATCAGCAGCTGCTGCTGCCAGCCCCCTCCCCCACACCAAAGACACGTTACAGTTCTCAGGCCTCTGGGACTGTGGCTCCAAAGGGGCTCCAGGGATCCACCAGCCCAGGAAAGGAGAGAGAGGGACGCAGCCTAAGGCGACGTAACTAATGATCCACAAATTTGGTCTGCTGTGTCCCACCAGCCCTTCTAATCCAGGTAGGACCACAACATGGTTTGCCCTGGGAGCCAGCACAGGACTAGAAAAATCTGACCCTCACAATCTCCCTCTCTTCTAGCCAGAACTGATTGTGAAGGACACACCTCCCCAGGAAAGAGGAGAGAGGGACACAGCCTAAGACTGACCTATTTTGACTAACAAATTTGGTCTGCTATGTCCCAGGAGCCCTTCCAGGCTGGGTGGGACTGTGTCATTGTTTGCCTTGAGAGCCAGCAAGGGGCTAAAGATAGACGACCTTCCCAATCTTCTCCTCTACTGACCCAGACTGACTTTTGAGGATGAAGATGGGAGTGGAATTACTTCCTACCCTGGAAAAGGGAGGGGCCTGCCAGAAAAGCTAGGGAATTATCTCTGAGAAAGTTTGAATTACAAGGCTCTTAGCTTCCAGACAGCAAGCTCTATCACCTTGATACCATCTGTGTTGCAACGAATAAACTCTTACCAGACATTGATTGAAATGAGAGCAGCCAGAGTGCCATCTGCTGGCAGACCAAGGAAGTATACATGAGAATATTAAAAATAAGTAAGAGTGGCTTTTTTCAGCCTTTAGAGCATCCCTCTCCAGGCCCTAGAAAATGGGTCTGCAACCAATTACTGGGTCTAGAGCCCAGTTTTGAGCAACTAACAGGGAAAATCCTAACAATCAGGTCCAACCAAGAATCAAAGTGAAGTGGTAACACAGCCTCCCACGACTAAATCCCTACAAAAGAGAAAAGAGAAAGAAATTGAGCATCTGAGTAAATACATCCTAATTAGATGCCTAGACATGGGCCAAAAATTATGAGCCATGCTAAGAAAATGAAGACATAACCCAAGAAAAGGAATATATCAGAGCCTGAGAAGAGATGCTGGATTTGAGAACTAATTAGCGAGATGCACACAAATTTCCAAAATCAAATTAATGGCTTGAAAGACAATATGGCTAAGGAGTTAAATGACATCAAGAAAACATTGAGCGAGTGCAAAGATGAATTTGAAATCCTGACGAGAAAAGTAACTGAGCTCATGGAATGAAAGACAAAATAGGTGATATAAAAGATACATTAGAGGCATACAACAGTCTCAAAATTATAGAAGAATAAATGATACCAAAGGCAGACCACCTGACATTGAACAAAACAAAAGAGAGTGAAAAGAATGGGAAAAAACTGAGCAGGGGCTCAGAGAGTTGAATGACAATGTGAAATGCAACAACATACATGTCATGGGAATTCTAGAAGAAGGAAAGAAGGGAAAAGGGGAAGAAAGAGTATTTGAGGAAATAATAGCTGAAAATTTTCCCAATTCTCACAAAAGAAATTAACTTACATGTCCAAGAAGTGAACCATACCCCAATCAGAATAAATCCAAATAGACCTCCTCCAGAACACATACTACTCAGAATGTCAGATGTCAAAGAGAAAGAGAAATTTCTCAGAGCAGCAAGGGAGAAGCAAACCATCACATACAGGGGATGCTCAGAAAGACTTAGCACAGATTTCTCTTCAGAATCCATGGAGGCAAGAAGACAGTGGTATGATACAGTTAGGTTACTGAAAGAGAAAAACTGCCTGTCAAAAATCCTTTATCCAGCAAAATTGTCCTTCAGATATGAAGGTGAATATAAAATATTCACAAACAAATAGAAACTAAGAGAGTTTTCAAAACAGAGAATCCACCTTTGCAGGAAATATTAAAGGAAGACTTAGAACCTGAAATAAAAAGACAGGAGAGAGAAGTGTGGAGGAGAGTAGAGAAGAAAGAATAGCAGAAAGGATAACTAAAAGAGTAAAATGATGGACAAATATATGATATGACATATGAAAACCAAAGAATAAAATGGTGGAAGTAAATAATGCATTTACAGTAATATCACTGAATGTGAATGGATTAAACTCCCCAATCAAAAGATAGAGGCTGACAGAATGGATTAAAAAACATGAGTCATCCATATGCTGCTTACAAGAACCTCACCTTAGACCCTGGGAAACAAACTAGCTGAAAGTGAAAGGTTGTAAAAAGATATTCCATGCAAATAGTAACCAAACGAGCAGGGGTAGCTATACTAATATTGGACAAAACAAACTTCAAATGCAAAAAAGTTATGAGATACAGAAGGCCCCTGCACCAAGGCCCTCCAGGTGTCTGCCCATATGAACTCCGCCTCCCCTGGGCAGACAGGCCTTGCCCTGTGAGCCCTGCAGGAGGTGAGACCTGGGCAGTCAGAAGCAGAGTAGTGAGAAGAGGTGAGGAGGATTGCTGTGGCACTCCTCCAGGTGCCCAGGTGGGCAGGGTGGTTTCCTGTCTGGGCAGCCATGGGGGCACTGACCTCCCTCTTCAGGTGCTCATGGTGCTGCTGAGGCCCAGAGGCTAAGGAAGGCGCCCTGAGCTCTGTCTGCCCCGACAACCTGCCTCCCAGCTCATTTTAGGTCCACCTTCCCATCATCGAGACCCCAGGAGCTGAAGGGAGACTTTGTACATTTTGTCAGAAGGACACCAAGACAACCACATTCTGCCAGGAATGTCTACCATTCAGGAGACACACCAGCAAGGGCCTCCCTACCCGGTGAGAGCTGGTGTAGCTCCCTAAGGGTCTTCACCAGTCTTCAGAGCTGGTGCCAGAACAGGCCTCCACCACCTTCCCATTAGCTGTACCTTGTCCAGGTCCCTGGAGGAGGACTTCAGTTTCCAGAGACTCATCCACCTAGCGATTGCCAGGATTTCCCTCAAGCAACACTGGGCACCTTCCCCAGGCCTCTCAGGTGGGCTGCCACATTCCTGACCCTCTCAAGGGATTTGAAGATGCCAGCAGTTTCCATCTGCCAACAGGAACATTAGAAAATTTTATGAGGAATCATATGTCCTCAGGTTACAAAATCACCATAAAAGGGGTGTGGGATACACTCTCTAAGGAAATTTAACCAGCCTGGCAGGTAATGGCATTGGAAGTATGAATGAAAATTTCTGGAGGCTCATCAGTCAGTCATCAGGTGGGATGGTCTAAGTTGTAAAGGGTTCCCTTCCCCAGTGCCCATTGGACCAGCACCTGGTGTCACAGGAGCAATTTCAAGAGACAGACTCATATGTGACCAGGTCTTTCTAGAAGGGGACTTGGGGAATTTCTAACCATCACCCTAACTGTAATCCTGTCCTACCTCACTAACTAGACATTTAAACCTCACTGTCTGTCTAATCTTAACCCTAACTCCTCAGGTGTACACTGGAATCTGGCCATCCGGTCCTTGTCCTTGATGGTATTTAGGTCAAACGCTGTGGTCCCAATGTCTATTGGAAGAAATTATTCAGAGCATCCTCTTAACTTCCAAGACAATATACAGCATGTCCACCAGGTGGCGCCCCAGACAGGCACACACTACCAAGGGGCACCTGAAATATGAGGAGTCCTTCCTTGGCCAGGGGAGGAGGAGAATAGCTGCTTTTGCCTAGGACATCCTCCCAGGCTGCCCTGCCTGAAGGGTCCAGCAGGGCCACATTCGAGCCACCAAAGAGGACCTGGGAGAAAATTGTTGGGTTGCTCTTGGGAATCCCTGTCCTACCACTGACAGCTGCTGGCCAGGCAAAGACCCACCTTGGCGGTCCCTGGCAGGCTGGCTTGGTTCTGGCCATGGGACTGTCTTCCAGAGACTTAGACAATCTGAGGGCTGCCTCATGGGCCTCCAGGAAGACTTTGTCTGTGGGTGGTCCTGACAGACATTGGGCGGGTGGTGTGGAGGTGCAACTTGGACCACTGGAGTCTCATCAGACAGAGGAGAGAAATGAGGCACCTGAGTCGGGTAAGGGGACTCCACTGCTCGGAGCCCTCAGCCAGCTGGCTCTCTTTCTTCCTCTGTAGTGGTTTGGAGAGTTTGTTTGATGTTCACCCAAAAGCACCAAGAGGCACCCAGGAAGGGACAGCAAAACTCTCTCCAGGGTCCTGCAGGCCACCACCAGCAACTCCTGCCTCCAGTAGGCACTTGACACATTTTGGGGAAGAACATCAACTGCCAGGTACCAAGTGTGACCAAAGCCTTGCATAGACCACTTATGAGCCTCCTGGGACCTAGGGTCAGCCTGTTTCCCCCTAAATAACTCAGAAATGATGAATGAGAAAAAATAAACCATTGAAGGGAAGGAAGGCATGAGGACATATGCAGTTCCCAAGCAGTGAACGCCACAGACATCCTGGCCCGAGGCGGAGGAACCAGGTCCAGACCTGCCCTCTGCCAGACCCACACGGCTGTTCATGGGAATGGCCCAGTTCTGGGAGGTAGGAAAAGCTCTCTGATTAAAAGACCCTGCTGGGAGCCACTCGCACCTGAACAAGGGATCCAAGCCCCCACCCCCAACAACCCAAAGCCAACACAAGGAGCCCCAGCACGTTCTCTGTCCTGACAGCCCAGCTACACTCTCATTTTCTGCACCCTAGACCCTCATAGATTCATTGGAACCCACAGGGGATGAAGGGGGGCTTTGCACATAGTTCCCAGAGGATGCTGAGAGCACCAGATCCCAGCTGGGGACAGCTTCCGATCAGGGGATGCTCCAGCACAGGCCTCCCTCCATGCCTGGCACTAGGTAGATCCAGGTTATGGAGGGGACTTCAAGCATTTCCTTTAAGCTGGGTGTGCGGAAACCGGGCCTCTTCTGCTGACTGGATGTGGCACTTGAAAAATCGTCCTGCAGGCGTACTTGCCAAGCGATGCCCAGGAGTTTCCTCAGGAGTACAGGATGCTTTGGCAGTCTTTGTTAGTGACCACCTGGGGAGACTTCACCATCGCTGAGCTGTTCATACAACCGAGGGGCGAAAACTGGGTATCAGGCAGGATCTGTGATGCACTCACATTCACCTACACCCTAAACCCAAACCACAGCCAAAAACCCAAACCCAAACTCTCTTTTTTTGTCAACAAATAGCCTTTTATATACATCATCTCATTCATTTCTAAAAGTATCTGTAGACTAAGTTTTCAGAAGTGAAATAGCTGATTCACAGGGTTTGCCATTCGTAATTTTGACAGATTTCATAATGGCTCTCGATAAATCCGTTCTAATTTACAGTTTTCATCTCCACAAAACTGAAAGTGAGAATGGTGCAAAAGAGTAGATTAAATCTGCATTTCTGTTATCATGAGTGAGATTGGGATCTTTTCTCAGTTTCAGAATTGTTTATAATTTCCTTTTATTGGCAATTCTTTTTTTTCAATTTTTAGCAATTTGGTTTTTTCTTTTTCTTTTTTTTATTGTCTTTTTGAAGATACATAGATCATAAAAATGTTACATTAAAAAATATAAAAGGTTCCCACATACCCCACCCCCACCCCACCCCACTCCTCCCACATCAACAACCTCTTTCATCATTGTGGCACATTCATTGCATTTGGTGAATACATTTTGAAGCACTGCTGCACCACATGGATTATAGTTTACATTGTAGTTTATACTCTCCCAGTGGGTTATGGCAGGATATGTAATGCCCAACATCTGTCCCTGCTTGAGCATGAACACAAGCCCTAACCATAACCCTAACCTCTAACCATAACGTCGAACTTGATACCTAACCTCTGCTTCAAACCAAAACCTAAACCCAAAACTGAACTGTCACCTTAGTATAGATACTGTCATCAGAGCTGGGGGCTGGGACACTGTGGCCCTGCGCTGCCTGAGCCACAAAGAAGCCCCAGAGAGGCACCTCATGAGTGCACCCTCTGACACCAGACAACAGCGTGTCTCCTCAGGCACTTCCTTCGATCAACAGCTCCACAGAGGTGTGCGATTCTGAAGGAGACTCTAAAGTGTCGACAGACACAGATACACATATATTGCTAAGGAAGTGGCCCTTCAGTTTCCTGGTAAGAAACACGTGATAAATTCTGTCCTGGTATGGACTTCAGTTGGCAAGCCCAGGTCCTGTTGGCCCTAGCAGTGCTCCAAAATGTACTCATCAAATACAATGAAGGTACCACACTAATGAAAGGAGTTGTTGATGTGGAAGGGGGGAGTAGGACATGGGAACCTCTTATATTTTTTAAAGTAACATTTTGTGTGATCTATATCTTTTTAAAAAAAAGGAAAAGATAAAAAATAGAAAATAAATTACATTAACATTAAAAATATGTATACGAGTTTAGTTTATAATATTTAATTACACCCTTTGAAAACTTTGAAAATAATAATTTTTTAAAAGATTTTACTAAACAGCCATCAATGTCTTTAAACATTTAATTCTCAAGCACCTTAAATAAATTAAACCTACAATGCAGAGTGATTAGAAAGAAGCCCCTAAAATGACAGCTGTGGTTTTTGAAGAGATGATCTTATCCTCTGACAATAATGAACTTTCCTAGTTACAATTCCTAGTTACTGATAATAGAACCATATCACCAGCATATGGGATCAGCTTTCCATTTCATTTTCCATAGCTAAAACACATACCATCTCAGCTGTGAAAAAGTGCTAGTCTAAAATGGGAGAAAAAGACCAAAAGATAAAGAACTGCTACGTGTTTAAGTTGACACTGTTTAAGTTGACGTGTTTAAGCTTGACACTGTGATAAGCATTAGAGACACAAAAATAAATCACGGCCGTATCCTGGTCCTGGAAAAACTTGAAGTCTTTATGGAGAAAACAGTCTTAGAAATTGACTATTATGTTATAAACCAGTAAGTTCCACAGAGAGAGAGAGAAAAAGAGGAGCACAGAGGGAGAGATTGATTATTTCTGCAGTCATAGGCAAAATTTGACCAAATCTAAAAGAATAAGGGAATTTTACCAAATGAGAAAGAGGTGAAAGGAGCAACTGAAATATTTAGGAAATAAGAATTGAGCATCATAACCTCCATAAAACTGTTAACCTTCTTGTGGGAAGAAACTCCTTGACTGTAGGCGGAAGAAATAAATACGCAGCACCATGATTGACATCCACACAAAGTGTTTCTTGGCAGGCACTGGTGTCCTCCTTAAAGTGTCTCAGAACCAAATATGGCATGATGATAACTAAACAAGCCAGAGGACAAGATTTGGAAATAGGACGTTTTCTCTAGGTGGGTGTTTTAGTTTGCTAAAAGCTGCTGGGAGCAATACACCAGAAATGAGTCAGCTTACACAATGGAAATTACGTTAAAAGCTTGTATTTCTGAAGCTGTCCAAATGAAGGGGTCCTCAGAGATGCTGCCTCAGCAAATGTCAGCTGCTGGCAGTCCTGGACTCCTGCCGCGACGGTGGCTCTGCCAGCCTGGGCCTCTGCCTGCCTTCCTCCTCAGCTCTGGGCAATCAGGCGTATGGCTCATCTGTTCCTTCCAGGCGTCTGTGCTCCTCTGATTCCAGCCTCCATGCTCCATGGCCTCCAGGACCTCTCTCAGACTCTTGGGGTTTCTCTCTCCCTGCAGCTTTTTTCTGTGCCTGAGTCTTTTTTGTCCTGTTTATGAAGCACTCCAGTAGGAGGATTAAGACCCACTCTAGGGGAAAAAAATAAAAGACCCTTCTGGGTCCCAGAATCTAATCAAAGACCCTTAACTGAAGCAACCTAATCAAAACGTTCCATGTACAATAGGTTTATGGACCCAGGAATAGGTTCACTTTAAAAAAGGACTTTCCTGGGGTCCAACAAACCAGAACAATGGGTAAGAAGGTAGAGGCCTAATAATAGTTGAAATGGACATGATAGAGTAACTCATATAGGCAAAGTAGGAAGCTTCCTATTTGGAGCCTTTCCCCAACTGTATATGACTAAACACCTTATCCCAATGGTTCAAATTAGCAAAGGAAGGAGGGGTTTGCTGTGTGTCACTATTACACAGGGTCTGTGCTGTGATGTGGGAGTTTCTAACTAAACCAAAGGCATCCTCTAAGGCAGGTTTTAGATAGGTTTTGTTCTGAGGGTCTATGCCAGAGCCAAGGCCAGCCTCCCTTGCAGATGCACCAGATGCATGCTGAGAAGGGCTCCATGCTTTGTTTAATGCTATGCTGACACTATCCTGAAATTCTTAATCATTTTATCTCTGAACCTGTGTTTTGTTATGTGAAGTCCAGCTGGGCAGTGGGGCAGAGAGGATATATACCACGTGCATGTCTTCTGTCCCTTGATGCCCGCTCACATACAGCCTTCATAATGGCTCGTGAGTATGGAATTCCTTGTGTTAGTATCCTAGCTGCTAAAACAAACACTATACAAAGGATTAACTTAACAAGAGGAACTTATTGGCTTACTTTCTGAGATGAGAAAGTCTGCTTGTCCCCAGGATTGCCATCTTCTGGCTGGCAGGCAATCTTTAGGCTTTTCTATCACATGGCAATGCACAAGGCTCTGACTTCTCCTTTCTCTTCTGAGTTACAATAGCTTCCAGCTTCTGGTTATTCCCCATGGCTTCCCCTTCAGCCAACTTTCAGTCTGCTTGTAAGGGACCCCAGGAACCTGGATTAAAGTCCAAGATGATGCAATGGGGCCACCCCTTAACTGAAGTAGCATCTTGAAGAGGTATTATTTATAATGGCCACCAGAATGTGAACCAAAGCCAAGAGTATGTTCAAAGTGGGGTATACAATGCAATCCAGCACTCCCTTGATAGGTGGGAGTTCAATAAGACTAAAGCTAGATGAGGTACACCTGTTACATCTCTCACTAAGGGGTTGCTGACAGCTCCAAGAGGTCACACCCCTCTTTTTAAAAAAATTTCTCTCCCCGCCCCCCCTCCAGTTGTCTGTTCTCTGTGTCCATTTGCTGCGTGTTCTTTTTTTTGTCTACTTCTGTTGTTGTCAGCGGCATGGGTATCTGTGTTTCTTTTTTTTGTTGCATCATCTTGTTGTGTCAGCTCTCCGTGTGCGCGCTGCCATTCTTGCGCAGGCTGCACTTTCTTTCGCGCTGGGCGGCTCTCGTTATGGGGAGTACTCCTTGCGCGTGGGGCTCCCCTGTGCGGGGGACACCCCTGCATGGCAGGGCACTCCTTGCGCGCATCAGCACTGCACGTGGGCCAGCTCCACACGGGTCAAGGAGGCCCAGGGTTTGAACTGCAGACCTCCCATGTGGTAGACAGACGCCCTAACCACTGGGCCAAGTCCGCTTCCCCACATCTGCTTTTAAACAAGAACTTACTACCAGTGAGCAAGAAGGCAGTGGCCTGCTAAGAAACAGAAAACACCAAGGCTCCCTCTCCTATCCTTTCTTACTCATGTTGCCCTCTACCAGTGAACCAGTTACAGTGAAAGTGATGAGAGAAGGAAAGGGAAAGATAGGGCACCTGGTAGTTCCTTTCCTTCCAGTCTTCCCAAAAGAATGAGAATGTTAGTCAAGTTTGCACATATCAACAAGTAAAATAGGAACAGCAGAGCTGGTTTTGTGCAGGGATTCCACTATTCTGGGAAGAAATATGTCTGTGCATAACGAGCTGTGAAATAATTATGTAATTTTACTGATAAAGCACACAAGTTAAATGTTCTTGTATTTCCAGTTAAAACTGACAGTAAATAAAGATGAACAGCAAAATTCAAGCAATTTAATATTTTTACTTAGAATTATATTAAATAGCAATTATAAAACCTTATGACAAGTTGAGAGTGTGAATGCAGGAGATAGGAAAAGCTTTATGTTTTCATATCCTTAATTGCACCTCTTCCCTGATTTTAGAACAGAGAAAACGAGAAAACTACATGGCAAAGGAGACAGTTGGCGTTTTTGGATGCTGGAGCCCAGAGAAGTAAGCACACAGGAGAAGAACACAGAAGACTAGAGACGCCTTCATAGACATGGCAGAGGCCCTGGGAGGAGAGACGAGCCGTAATTAGCCAGATAGTTCACAGCTGGCCTTGTGGAGCGAGCAGAACAGCTGAGCCTGGAGAGGAATGAGCCCCAGGAGAGAGACCAGACTTATCCCAGCCTATAGCTGATATGAAGAAGCTGGGACCATGGAGCCTTAAGAGGAAGAGGAAGCCTGGACCCTCGCAGGCGTCGGCAGCCATCTTGCTCCAACATGTGGCAGCAGACTTTGGTGAGGGAAGTAACTTATGCTTTATGGTCCGGTAACTGTAAGCTTCTACCCCAAATAAATACCCTTAAAAATGCTAACAGATTTCTGGTACTTTGTATCAGACCCCTTTGGCCAACTAATACAAGGTTTATAAGCTGTCTTTGCTACTTCCTAGCATGGGCTTTTGCTGCTACCACTTGTTAAACTTGCTTTTGACTATCTGCAACTTCATACACACCTCCTTGGGAAGCCAGAATATAGGCTAATGCCCATCTGTTTTGTAGAGTCATTTGTCAATGTTTCAGTACTTAATCAGCTAGTGAGGTGATAACCTAATCTCACTGAAAGATTTTTTTTTCTAATTTTCTGTGCAATCTATACTATCTGTATGTAATTGTACAGTGTATCTCCCAGCACAGGAGATAGCTGCCTAGTGAAAAGGATATAATACAAGAACAGAACACCTGTGAGTTTGGCTTTGGTGAGTGGTGTTTTCTCTTATCCATTTAGAGTTATCTCTTTTCTGATAATAGCCTTTTCATGGTTTCTCTGGTATGGTAAGAAGCCCTTGAGCCCTCATCTTTTTAATTATCACTTTTGGAAGGAATCATCATAAATAACCATTTGGGGAATAGCGTAAACTATAGAACATAAATCAACCCGATTTGCCTGGAGTACTTTGTATGCCTTATGTCCACATACAAATAATGTCCTCAAAGAGGACATAATGGGGGTATTTATTGCCTTTAAGGAATGGAACATTGGCCTATAGGGCCAGTTGAGTATAAAATCCAAAAGGAGGAGCATAACCATCATCTTCATTGTTGTCTGATATTTTTGTCCCATTTAATCAGTAAAGTCCTCCGCTGGATCTTTCAGACTACCAGAAACTCTTGCCTTGAGTGGAAGAATTCCTTATGCCATTGACACCTTGGCATACTTGGATAAGAACAGTGTCTCTTAGGGGGTCTGGTCCCCACAGTATGTTCCTGACTCATGAGAGTAAAAGGTATCTTGGCCATGTAGAAAGTGAGCATTTATTGTGCCCTACAGGGAGGCCACTTTTATATGTCTGGATTCTAGTGAAACCCGTGTTTCTGGAGTTAAAGATGCCACTATTGGTAACTTTTTTTTCAAACATTTTTTTACCCCCCTAACCCCTTTGTGGCTTTTTGCGTGCTGTCTGGACTCTGTGTCCACAACTGTATGTTCTTCTGTGTCTGTATTTATTTTTTTATTTTTATTTCCCCTCCCCCCTTGCAGCTTGCTTGTTCTCTGCTCTCTGTGTCCATTCGCTGTGTTCTTGCTTGTCTCCCTTCCTTTTTTGTTGCGTCACCTTGCTGAGTCAGCTCTCAGCAGTGCCTGTGGGCCAGGCAGTGCTCCGCGGCTTGTGGGCGAGCCTGCCTTCACAAGGAGGCTCTGGGATGTGAACCGAGGGCCTCCCATATGGTAGATGGGAGCTCATATGATTGAGCCACTTCCCTTGGTAACTCTTTTTTTTTTTTAATGATTTATATTATTTATTTAATCCCCCCCCCCCCCAGTTGTCTGTTCTCTGTGTCTATTTCCTGCGTTTTGTTTCTTTGTCCGCTTCTGTTGTCATCAGCAGCACGAGAAGTGTGGGTGGCGCCATTCCTGGGCAGGCTGCACTTTCTTTCCAGCTGGGTGACTCTCCTTACGGGTGCAGTCCTTGCGCGTGGGGCTCCCCTACGCGGGGGTCACCCCTGCATGGCAGGGCACTCCTTGCACGCATCAGCACTGCGCATGGGCCAGCTCCACCCGGGTCAGGGAGGCCCGGGGTTTGAACCGCGGACCTCCCATGTGGTAGACGGATGCCCTAACCACTGGGCCAAGTCCGTTTTCCCCTTAGTAACTCTTAAGGCACCACCTAGAGTGATTCCAGAAAGGAGATCTATATAGGTGTATGTGGGATTTCCTGTCTGGGTCAAGGATAGAAGTGTGAGGGTGATGGTTACTAGAGGAGTAGCTGTTTGGGGAGTAAGTGGGGGATGAGCTGGGATTGGTTTCATTTGCTATATGGTATGCTAGGAGGGCAAAGAAATTGTGCTTATGGTAGGAGTACATTGGACAAAATAGGGTAAAGAGGAGACAAAATAAAATCATGGTCGATGGTGGGTGTTATTGGGAATGGAGACTGGACACTGTCAAGGGGCATAGTAAAAATAATAAAATGCTTAGAAGGGAGAGAAAAGGGACAGGGAATACAGTAAGGAGATCCAATAGGGTCTTGTTCTTAGATCTTGGCCAAAAGCTGACCACTTTGTGATGTCATCTACCTGTAACAAGGTGAAAACAGTCTACTTTTAGCTGCCATCTACTTCTGGAGGATCTTGGTGAAACTTCAGTTTGAGGTCTCCTATTGGAGTGCTTTACCAGTCTGAATAAATCTTATTTTTTAAAGCTATGAACCATGGATCCAAGGTTGAACACCTTGTAATGTAATAGCAACATTAGCAATTATTGAAACAGTATAAGATCTTTCTATCTAGGATCATGGTTAGTTTTTCAATGATGATGTTTCAAACCACCAGATTTTCTCCCTATCTACTATACAGAGGTCAGTCAGGGATTTCAGGTGGGAAGTCTGCCCTAACTTATTGGTTGTAGGAATGGATGTACTTGATTAGTCCCGGGTAGTACCTGAGGATATCGAGGAGTCAAATTTGAGTCTTCTCTGCCAGCAAGGATGAGTAGGGCATTCTCACAGGTCTTCCTGTGGTGATTTCAAATGGGCATAGTGTTTATGGAGGTATGGGCAAAGACCTTGAACTCATAAAGTCAGTAGGCACAATTCATGGCCAAGGTGAAGTCCATTGCTTCAGTTAATTAAGCTAATGTTGATACTTAGATTTTAGGGTTTCAAGTCCTTTCAATAGTACCAGATGATGGGGAATGATTAAAGGCAAAGAAACCTTTGACTGATGTGCAGAGTCATTTCTATTTCTTGAATGACTCTATCTGAGAAATGAGATTCCCTATCACTTGAGATATAGAAGAGATTTCCAAGGTAGGAAAATATCCATTCAAGAAACATTCTGAAGTCACCATAGCATGTCAATAAAGGGAGGCTTCCACGCATTTGGAAAACATAAAAATTAAAGTAAGTACTCACTGGTAGACTGGTGGTTTCAGAAGTTAGATAAACTATTTGTCATTGAAGGAAAGGCCCTGATGGGGCTACCTCCTTCCCTTGCCCTACCATTATAATTTTTTTTTTATCTTTTATTATCTTTTTTTTTTTTTTAAGATACATAGATCACACCCTATCATTATAATTTTTCCAGGGTTCATGCTGTTCTATCTCAGAGGCTATTGTTTGGACCACACAGATCTCATACTTGTTATCTTTTGGAGGCAGATTAAAGAAATTTGAATGTGTGTTATGTGATGAGGGAGAGTAATCCTACTATGGATTTGGGCCTATATTGGGGAGAGCAGGAATGGGAGACCCTGTTGCCATTATGAATCCTTATTGCTTCCATAACTCCCCAAATCATGCACAACTCCAAAGGCATAGTGGGTTTGGTATTGCGGTTAACCCTTTCCCTTCTGCTTTTTTTGTTTGTTTCCTTTTTTGTTTGTTTTGTTTTTTGTTTTTGTTTTATTTAGTCTTTATTTTTGTTCCCCTTCTGCTTTTAAATCATGCCCATATTAGAATAATTCGGCTACTAGGCCTAATTTGACATTTTGCAGAGCTAGATATTTAAGGGGTTTGTATTGATCAGTCACAGCATAGCTAGCTTGGAAAGTTAACATCCTTGCTCTGGAGGTTGGAGCCATCATGTGACAGAGGCTTGGTGGATAAATGTGGTCTAAGACAAGTTAGTGACTGGAGTTTACCTTTATATTCATGAGTAGTCCCTTCACCAGGTAAAGGGAGTGGGGTAGCAGGGCTGAGGTTCTGACAGGTGAATTGTAAGAGGTGAATGGAGAGGCTGAAAAGTGGTGTGTACATTCAGTAAGTGGTGATGTGTGCACAGCATGCTGGACATAGACACTGAGCGAGTAAACTAGACCTAAGTCAGAGGTGGTTTGAACCCACTTGGCAGTACCAGCTACTGCTCACAGGCAAGGAGGCATGGCCTTAGCTGCCTGACCCAGGGTTATGCTCTAATATCCTAGTGACTTCTAGTGTCCATTTTACTTGTAGGACAACACACCAAGGACATGTCCATCTCTTTCATGCCCAGCAGTGAGAAGGGTAAATTGTAGTTAGGAAGTCCGGGTGCAGGGGAGAAAAGTGTGCTTGTAAGACATTCACAAGACTTTTCAGATGGGAACCCCAAATTACAGGTTTAGAGACCAATGCTTTAGTCATAGAATGGTAGGTAAAGCAGTCATGGAAAAATCAGGTGTCCATAGTCGAGCTTCCTATGAGCCTAAGGCACCCCTTAGCTCTTGTGGTTTCAGGAAGGGACATGTTTAATGCTGCAGGTTGATGCGGGAGAGTCTTTCCTCCAGCTGAAATGTCACGACCTAACGGCAGACATGCAGAAAGAGGTACTGACTTGGTCCTTAGTGACCTTACGGCCCTTTGGCCAGAACCTTGAGAACATACTCTGTTTCAGAGGACAGGGAGCTTATGACAGGGCATGCATGGGTCTTTTTCTATTTTAACGGTTTTTGCAGTCTCTCTGTGTCCAATATCAGTGGAGTTTTACCCACAGTAAAGGGGTACTACTACATAAGAGGCTATTTATTTCCTCAGTACGTGGATGCTGGGGTGGTGAGGTCTGAGAGGACAGAGGAATTCTGAAAAGTCTGACAAAGCTCTTAAAGAGAACATGTGAGATAGGGTTGAGATGGGGAATTACAGAATGAGTCCTTTGGGTCCACAGTTGATCTGGATAGCCCAATTCATGAGAAGGTTTCTCCCTAATAAATTTAGTGGGGTAGTAGGACTGAGAAGAAAGTTAAGTATGGCCTTAAGAGGACCCATGGAAGTGTCAAGTGGTTTAGACCACTTGATAAATTGTGGGGTAAATTATCAAAGTCCATTGAAGGGTATGGTAAGGCTTGATGACCCCAGGAAGGTGATGAGGGAATGGACTGCTCTTCAGAGTGGAGTCTGTTTCCCTGGGTCAGTTGGAAATATGGATGCCCTTCAGATAGTAAAGTATTTTCTCCCTAGGAGTCGAGAAGTAACTGAGGACACTGGACAATTGCTTCTTAGAGGGGACTCAATACTCCCTGAGAGGGAGGGAAGTTGAGTCCTTTCTCTTTCCTGAATGGCTATGCAGTCTTGGGCCAGTTGCCTTTTTCTTTGCCATAGTGACATGTGTCCCAATCAATGGGGACCTGTCTGTTTGGAGCTTTTCCAACCTAAATTTTCAGGTTTTTCTAACATTTTAGTTGTAAGGCCATGAGTTTGTGTTGTATATTGCCTGTTTTCTTGGAGATGCTATCTTCATAATGTTGGCTTGAGTTTTAAATTCACATAAGATCATGTTACCTTTGAATAGAGATGATTTTGCTTGTTGCTGAAACAGCCCAGGCACAATCTCCCCGAGCCTCCCCTGTCACCTGGTCTGTTCTGGGCCACTGAGGTAGTGCTTAAAGGCTGTGAGGAAGGCTCATCTGCCCCGTGATGGGTAGTGAGGGAATGGATATGATCACCCCAGGCCATCCTCTTGGGTGTCACTGGCAGGGCCTGTTCCATCCTGGCAAGGGGGCCTGGGAAAGGTTTCTCGGTGGCAGCGCCCTGTAGGGCCTCCTACAATGTCACCAGCATCTTCCAGCCTCCAGATATGGACTCACCTACCCCTGGAAGGGTCATTAGGCTACTGGGCACCAGATGCAAGTGAGGCCATTGTATGGAACACCTTCATGTCTTTGCTGTGTCCTGGGGTTGCTTGTTGTCCTCCTTAGATGACTTGGACATTTCCTGGAGGCTAATTCCAAAAAAGGTCAACATGCATGAAGTGGGAAAACTGGCAGAAGGTGCATGAATGCATCACTGCCCTCAAATCATATCCAGTTCATGGGTGCAGAAGTTCTCCTCAATGCTGTGACAAGAGGGACAGCACTTTGGAGAACAAGACAGATAATGAACAGCGATGAGGACGCTAACGACAGGGACAGTGCTGTGGAGAACAAGACCGATACTGAACGGCGATGAGGACACTGACGAGCACAGTCAGAATCCTCTGCAGATGGGAAGACAGAGTCCACGCTGCCTGAGTGAATGACCACACACTGATATCGGTCTGATAGCATGGTCTGGACTCAGGGCCCAAAGCTTTCCTAATGAAATGAGATACAAGGTGGTGAACAATGAGTGAGAAGAAAGAGAAGAATCACCCGGAGGAGGGCTGGATGAGGTTTCCACCCCCGCAGACCTCCTGGGCAGAGGCAGAGGACCCCAGACTGCCTGCCAGCCCCCCAGGTGTAGGGGCCAGTGGCCCAGTGTTAGAAAGAAGGGCAAAGCCCCTGCATAATGACTATGCAAAGGGCCCCACCAGGACGACCCCACCACAAGGCCTGTCCATCCCCACAGCCACCTGAAGACCCCAGCTATGCCCCTGTGGCCAAGATTTCTGGCTTCCAGGACCCTTGGTCCTCTTAGGCGAGTTCATCAGGACACCAGGAGCAGTCACAGGAGTCCTCAGACCACAGCATCATGGCGGGGCAGCTGCAAACCATTGGATGCACCGAGCACAGGCCTCCTGCCCATGAGAGACTGGCCAGGGTCTCTGCAATGGACTTGGAAAGATATCCTTAACATTTTCTAAAGTGTAATTTTGTCCTTTAAATTGACAAGGCCACAGTAGTCATGCAACCAATATTTTAGAGACTTGACAACTGTTGATAAAGTTATATACTAGTAGAATATTTGTAGGAAGAAAAGGGAGTAAAATAAACTATTAAATAAATGATCAAACTTCCTAACTGCCTCTGCTTGAGATTCTGATATACTCCCCTCTCTTAATTCCCATTTTAAAATGAGCAGTCTTGTCCATGCAGTTAACTTCCCAGCCATCCAGTCTGTCTCATGCTTGTTTACTGGTGGTTCATTGGGTTGTTATTATCTCTCTAAATCATGACCTAGGATAGGAGGGTATCAAGCAATTTCACCTTAAAATGAAAAAAAGATCCAATAACCTGGAACTCATAGCATCTTCGTGGACATACAGATAATGGAGAGTCCCATTGGTTGCAATCATTTAATTGTTAGCATTATTAAAGTATTATTATTTAATTGTAATAATAGGAGATCATGTTATCTAAATTATTTCCATTCATACCCTTTGGACCCCCACTGAGTTAGAAAACTATTTTCAGGTGAACACACCCCTTTGTGGATGATTTAGAAGCAAGGATTACAAAGAAAATTCTCTTGGACAACAATTTCAAAGGGGAGTAGTGGGAGTTATCATAATCCATAATATGTATATGTGTTGCACATATATAGTCATATAACTTTAGTTAGACATGAATATATATTTGTAGCAAACAATATACCAAATGAATATATATGCACAAATATGTATAGTATTTACATACACATCTACATTCATATGCACAGTTTATATTTACACATAAATTTTACTTATGAAATTAGGACCTCATCATTTTCAGAAACTGTTTATTATGTATGTGTACTCTAAGTTTTGCTATGTGTGGATAACATAAGTCCCTGGTTTCTGCCGATGACACAGTGACAGCAACCGTTTCCAGAGGGGCTGGCGGGCAGGGTGGACACTGGGAGGCCTGGAGTTTGTACCTGGCACCTAGGATTGGAAAGAGAAAGACAAATACCCCGTGTTACTCATGTCACAGGTATGACTTCCTGAGGAGCCAGGTGTGCCAACCATGCCGGGCAAAGGAGCGACCACCCGTGGAGACCCCCAGGGAGGCCCTGTCCACTGTGAGTGAACCCGTGTCCCTCCTCCCCTCCTGGAGCCCGCGCTGTGGAGGCTGGAGCTGCTGCCGCCTGCACAGGGCCTTCGAGGCCGCGGGCTGGGCTCTGGGGACATGCAAATCCATGCGATGGCGGGTGCACAGCTGCAGGGCTGGCTTCCCAGGAACTGACAGCTGCTCCCAGGTGTCCCTGCCAGACCAGAGCAGCACAAACATGCCTTCAGAGGATGCCTCCCCGGGGGCCACAGCACAGACTCTGCCTACTGTCACCGAGTACTCCTCGCCCTTTTCAAGGTTCATGGTGTACTCTTCTTGTTCTCTCCTCCTACGATGGCGTCTGCCAACTAAAACACAACCCCAGAAACTGCAAGAAGCTTGATGGGCTCCCAGCCTTTGGTGCCCTTGCTGCAGTAAATCGTCAGAATTACCAGCCAGAGTGAGGTGAGGTGAGGGGCAAGGTCATGGCCTGTAAGGAGGCCCAGACGCCGGCTATCCACCCTGCCAACCCGTCAGCCCAGCTGCGTGCTCTGCCCTGCATTTCGGGGTGCTCTGTCATACCACTCCCACCTGGACAAGCTCAGGAATTTCACCCCCATGTCTGAGAAGTGCCAGCTAGCTGCCTGTCCAGGTCTGGGGACTATTGCACACTTTCACCCTGGATGATGCTGCAGCTCGTGCCTTCTGTGCCCTCTTAACCCCAGGGTTCCCCTAGAGAAGGAGGGCCTCCCCCAGCCAGTGTTCATGTGAAGCCTGGTATCTGCTGTGCTCCCTAAACCTGTGGATTTCTCCACCACGTCTTCAGTTCTGGGAGAAAACAGTTCCCAGCACCCGACTCCGGCAGTTGAGTCCTCACAGGGGTGAAGGTGGAAGCCCTGGCAGGGTGTGGGACCACGGTATGAAATGGGGTCCTCAAGCCGGAGTGGGGTAAGGAGGGGTCCACACAGGGGTCACACCATTGGCCCATGTGGGGTCAGAGCTGGAGCGGGCCAGTGGAAGGTACAGGCCGGGGAGGCCGCGGAGCTGGCGGTGGGGGCGAAGGCTATCGGAGCCTAAGCAGGTGTCCGGGAGGGTAACTTAGGGCAGCAGCATTAGGCGAGGGGTTCAATCACATAAGTAAATGCATTAAGGGTAATTAGAGCCAAGAGTCCCACTGATGCAGCAAGGAGGTACAAATAAAGGAGAGAATACCAGAATAAATTCTGATTATTTGGATTGGAATTGGAGATACTATAAACTTGTGGATTTACATAGGTATAGATGCGACTGTGTGTGTCAGATAAACTAGAAAGTTTCCTAGCCTGGAAGCAATGCCATTCCAGTCCAGTGAGCACTCACACTGTCCAGACCTATGCATGATGTAGAATCTCTAAATTCCTGAACACCATTCTCCACTAAGCAGGACCAGTGTCCACGGGCAAACAGGCTAGTTCTCAGTCTAGGCTCAGTAACTCGCAAGGGAAGCCTGGACATCTGCTGGAACCTAAGGAGGTGCTCAAAGAAGGATGGAGTACGGCAGAGAAGAAAAACCAGCTTGAAGGGGCATCCCTTTGGCCAATCTGGGAAATTCTGAGTCAAATTTAATTAAAATAAGCAATGATGGTAACATAAAGCATTGAAGAATATATGAGTCCCTGAGTCTGCACTGATATTTTGATGAGGACTGGGACATTCAGAAATCATCAAATAACTTCTCCACAAGGTCTTATTAGTTTCAAAGGGAAACAAGAGAAACTACAGCAGAGAAGTCTGGCCGACACCATCTCAACCCAGTGATCAAAGGAAACATCGTCAAACAGGCAAGCTGAACTCACAGCATCACTTCTGTGATATTCCTGCCAAAGATGCATTAGCTGAAATTAATCAAATCCAAGTTGAGGAGCAACCTACAAAATAGCTGGTGCATTTTCTTCATAAGATACAAGATCATGAAATTCGAGAAAAGATTGAAGAACTGGCACAGGCTGAAGACTGAAGAGACATGCCAACTAAACACGTGACCCTGGACTAGATCCTTCTGCTACAAAAGACTTTATTGGGACAACTGGCAGTTCCTGAAATGGGCCTAAAGATTGGATGGAGTTTGACCAATGCTGATTTCCTGATTCCATGATTGCATCAGTTAGGTAGGACGTTGTCCTTGTTTGTGGGAAATGAGTACGAGAGTATGGGAAGGTGGGGTTAGCAGGCCAGCTTACTCTCAGAGAGCTCAGGAGGGAAAGTACTTTGTGCTGTACAGTTTGTTCCACTATGGAGACTTTACATGATATTTACTCGTTTCTTTTTCATCTCAGCAACAAAATATCACCTTTTTCTGTTTCTTAGCTATTAAATACAGCATCTTAGATAATCACACTGCTTAGCTTCAGAACTACTAATAAACACACAAAATGATATTAAGAGATCCAAAACCTTGTGTTCAGGAAGTTGCATGTGGAGTTTGACAGCCACTGAAATTGTCTAGCACAAGTGTCAGTGCCTCTCACAGAACCTGGCCAAGTAGTTAACTGATCTTTCTTGCTGGGTTGTATGGTGAAAATATGTGTAACTTGGTAAGAAACTGTGACAAGCTCTTCCAAAATAGCTGAACCATTTTGCATTCCCACCAGCAATGAATGTGAGTTCTTGTTGCATTTGGTGTCGACAGTGTTTGGGATTTTGGCCCTTCTAATAAGTGTGTACTGGTATCTGACTATTTTTAAGTTGCAATTCTGTAATGATATATGAAGTTGAACATCTTTTCTTTGCTTATAAATAAATACTGTGGCCATTTTTCGTCTTTACTTTTATAGTTAAGCCTATAATTCAAGACAATTACAGTAGATAAGAAAAATATCAAAAGGTGGGTTGTTTTTCCCCAACCCTCAAATTGAGGCTCCAGCAGCACCAGCCAGCAGACGGGTGGACTGCCCCTGCATCATACCCAGCTGACCTTCCAGCTGAGCGTGAGCGGAACGTGAGAAATAATGTTGTTTTAAGCATTTAAGTTTTAGGAGGCTTTTATATAAAAATAACATAAGGGAAACAGAATAAGTAAATCAGTGTAAAATACCTACCGGATCACAGCCTTTTCTTCTCTGTAGATCTGGTCTAAATGTGAGGCAATTACTTTAACTCTTTTTTTTTTCTGCTTTAAACCATTTTTACTGGAATCCAAATACTGGAATCAGACACATATATAAGACAAACATAAAAAAAGTTAATGTTGACTCCTTGACAGTTGTCTTCCTTGACATGAAAATTTTACAGCAGTTTTGTCCAATCAAGTCCTGGTGCTTGTACAGATAGAGGAAAGCTCCCTGAATCAGCCAAATTCCAGATGGGACATTCTATCAGCGAAATCCTGAAACAGCAGCCAGAGAAGGTGCCTGGCTCTCCACTTCTTGCCACAGCTTGCAATCACTGCAGGTGTCTAAGCCGCTTGACAGCACTTCTCCAGGCAGACTTTAACTCTTCTTAACCTTAACAAGGCCAGAGGCACATACACAGAAATAATATGGGCACCTGAGATGGGGCCCCTCACGCTCTCATGGCCTCCTGCAGCGAGCAGGCATCTTGAACCAGGGCAGGAGCCTACAGCGCTCACAGGGCCTTTTAGTTAGGGGATCTATCACTGTGCGAGGCCGGCTGAAGTGCTGCTGGCAGTAATACACCCCCACATCTTCAACCTCCAATCCGTGGATGGCCAGGGAGAAGTCAGAGCCAGAGCCGCTTCCCCGGAACCTGGAAGGGGTTCCAGTGGCCCGGGTGGACGCCCCAAAGAGGAGCAGCCTGGGTGACTCCTTGGGTCTCCACTGGTACCAGGCCATGGAGGTGCCTACATTGTAGCTGCTTCTGCAGGTGATGGAGACAAAGCTGCCCAGAGATGCTGCCAGCGTCTCTGGAAACTGACTCAGGGGGATGTGCCCCCTGCAACCTGCAAGGACACGTTCAGGACACACGGTGCATTACCTCTCCAAGGCTCAGGGAAACATGGCATGCTCCAACATGGCAGAAATTAGCACCCCTTTGTCTTCCCACCTCTGCCTGTGCATAGAATCCAGACAGAAATGGCGCCACCCCATCCCAGAGGCTTCTTAGCCTGAGCCAGGGCCCTGGCCTGCCTTTAAAGGGAGGGTGGACATAGGACCCAGAACAGGGACGGAGCACCCCATCATCTCCAGGGATGATGAGAAAGGTCAGTGCCAGGCGACCTCTGCCTCTGCTGGCCATGGACCCTGTGCCTCAGTCTCCTACAATCATTAAGAAAATGCACAATATGCTGTAGTTCATGTTCATTTTAGCACATATCTCTGTGTCAAGGACCAAAGTTCTAGTTCATGACCTGTAGTCAGAAATGTGCTTACCCTGAAAGCCGATCACCAAGAGGCAGAGGAGCCGGGTGGAGAGGCTCATCTTGGAAGTCCACGACATCCGCTCCTGCTGGCGTGCTCAGCCTAACAGTGGCAGCTGCTCTGGAGTGGGGCTGTGCCCAGGGCTAAATGAGAGAAGACATCCTAGCCTATTTGCATGCCAGGCACTGAACCAGTGTGTCTCCGGGGCCTCTCCAGGCTGATGGCTCACTGCACCTGCAGCCTCAGGCCCAGACACGACCAGAGATGCTGGTTCTGCCAAAGCCAGAGACTGACAGTTGACCAGGGATGCTGCCCCATTTCCAGGGCTCCTCTGGAGGTGGGGACAGAGGTCCACCTGGAGGCTGCAGAGGCCGAGAGACCACTAGACATCTCTTCTCATGGAGGCTGGTAGCTCGTTGTGCTTTCTGCTCTAACCAGATGCCAACTTGCCCTTATCAAAGTCCAGACCATGGCATCCAGCCCTCTCTGAAGACCAAATCCAACCTAGTGTCATCACAGAGACTGTAATTCAGAATATAGTTATTATGATGTTGAAGAAGTCAACATGAGGAACCAGACACCTGCAGAGGGGATGTGGCCAAGCTGCTGGACCGGCAAACCAGCGGCATCTGCTGCCCGCTCTGCTGCCCACAGGCTCACAGCTGAGGCCCTCAGCTTCTCTTCTGCTTGTAGGAAGCTGGACCGGTCCTGGGGTCACAGGTCACAGCCTCTGAGCTTCCCCAAGCCTTTCAGAGTAAGGTTGCAGTTGGGGGCCAGGAAGAGAGAAGGCCAGGTCTGAGTTAGAGGGGATCTGGGCAGGACGATGGGGCCGGGTCCTCTCTTCGGCCTGCTTGAAGCATGCCTGGCTGTTTCTGCCCCACCCGTCTGTCTCTTGGCCAGGCTCCCTAAGGGCGTCCATCAGTTACCGCAGCAGAGGCTGGCAGGAAACTGAGTGGTACGCTGGTGGTGGGCTTGACACAGGCCTGCGTCCTCCAGACTAATTTGTCTTGAGAGCCTACAAGTGCCCAGAGAAACTGAGGCCTGGAAAGCCCCACCGCTGCTGCATGTGGGGTTCCCAGGAATCTAAGGAGGCACTGAGGGATTGAATATTTTCTCCTCACTGGATACAGAGCATTTCACTGGCTCTACAAAGGAGAGGAATTGCCACGTTCAGGAGGGTGTGAAATGACAGGAGCGCGGTGCAGTCAGAGGCACAGGGCAGGTGCTATGGGGCCTTGTGAGGCCAAGGAGCTGACAGGCTCCCTGGGCAGGGCCAGAGCCTGAGCAGGGAGGGACAGCAGCATGGCAAGCTGGGAGGCTGCGGGGACAGGCTGCAGGCGGCCGTGGTGAGTGTGGCCTCGTCTAGTCTTGTGAGGGAAGCAGGCCCAGCGTGCAAAGAGAACGCAGCCCATGCGCAGGGTCCGCTAGCAGGAGGGCAAAGGCTGGGTCTGTGCAAAATGCCCATGGCCCCATCACCTGGAAGACACTAAATCCGTGCCTTCCATGAGACCGATTCATCCCGTAGAAGAGTCCCTACCCCATGAAGTGGGAGCAGTGACACAGCCAGGACGACGTGAAAGTCTCAGCCACCACGTAGACCCTAAGGTTAAACTCAGCCCCTTGGGCAGTTTCTTCTACAAACCACAGCTCTCTCAGCCTTCCCAAGAGCCAAACTTCTTCATTTCATATTTGGGGAGGGGGCATATATTGTATTGCCCTGACCCCTCCCTTATCTCCTTATTACATTCCCTCCTATCCATCTCCGTCCCTTCCTCCCAGATTGTGTCCTGAAATGTAATTTATTCCTCTATTATGAACCTCCCACTCATATGTTGTGAGAGCTGACCCTTAGCTTGTCAGATCCCCAGACTGAACAAGAACTAGTCAACATATTTTACCCAGGAGACTTTTCCAGAAGAATTCTGGAGCTACTCTTCTTACAATAATATGTTCTGCACTGCTGGCAAAACTGAAACCAAGTGAGAAGCTAGAAATTGTTAGGGTACAGAGGACTGCCATGCACTCAGAGCAGCAAGACAGTCCCCCTGATTCCTGTTATGCCATAACAAGTTACCAGACTTACTGGCTAAAATAATGCAGATTTATTTCCTTACAGTTCTGGAGATTAGAAATCACTGAGCGAAAGTCACGGTGCCAGCAGGGCTGCCCTCCTTCTGGAGGTTCTAGGAGGAGATTTACCTTCTTTGCCTGCCCCCCAGGGCTGGGTGAGTTTCTGCCCTGAGATAGCAGCTGTATCCCATGAAGAAATAAGAAATATTTAGGAGGAAACTCTTCTATCCTTTGACAATGGCCAGAAGGAAAAGACCACCCCCTCAGCTCTAGCTAGAGAACAAGGCAAGAACTAGGTGTGTTGTGGTTCTCACTCATCTTTGTAGCCAGCCCAGAATCACAGGCAGTATGACTCCAACAACTGTGGAGTAGATCTGGGGCTACTAAGTGGCTGTGGTGGTTTGAGATTATTTTATGAATCTCAAAAAGAGAAAAGTTTTGTTTGTAAACGAATCTGTTCCTCTGGGTGTGATACTCTTCGATTGCATTAAATTTAGCTGAGGGGACTTTGATTAAATTATTTGATCACTTTAAGGCTTTTGATTGGTGTGACTCAGGTTGAGTCTTTGCCCCTTTGCTGGGTCTGATACAAATGGACACACAGACAGATAGACACAGAGGAAAATAAAGGGAGCCAGCATATTTTTTTTTCTGCAGTACAAGAGTATTACTTAAGCACAAAGTCCCCAACAGGCTGGGCGCATGGAAACTAGCCGTGCTATATGCCTGACAGCTCACAGCTGAACTTGCGAAGAGCTGAGACTGATATAGGAGGCCTGGATAAAGACAAGCCCTATGCCAGCCCACAGCTGAAACTGGAAGAAAGCAGAGCTGCTGAGCCTGAGAGAGGAAGGCTGGAGGGGAAGGAGAGACCAGGCAGAGATCACTGCCATCTTGCGTCAACATGCAGCAGCTGACTTTAGTGAGAAAGCACCTCTGATGGTGCCTTGAGATGGCTTTGGAATTGTAAGCTTTTTCCCCCAAATAAATCCCCATTACAAAAGCCAGCCCATCTCTGGTACTTTGTATTGGCAGGCATTTGGCAAACTAAACCAGTGGGGAACCCTGGCTGCCAGAGGGGGTAGTTAAGTGCTGTGCTTGCACAATAGAAGTTTCTGCAATCACTCTAGTGCTGATTGTTATTTTTCACTATTGATCACCAACACAGCTGCCTTCTGAACGCAGACTCAAGTGTCCCACACATGCTAAGAGAATAGCAGGAATTCCCCAGGTGTGGAAAATGAAGTCTAATATTTTTTAGCTACTGAGAGGGCAGAAGATTTGTGACAAGAAAAACCTACCATCCAGAAAACAGATTTATGGTAACAAGGACATATCCCTATTTCATGGAACAGTTAACAGTTTAAAGTCCATTTGAAGATGTCCAAAATGTCCCTGTCAATTGAGGTATTTGACTCTGTCCCACCTTTACACTTTTACCAGGGTTGTTAATTAATGAGTGGAACGTACTTTATATACTTGCCCTGCCTCTCATTTTTTTAAATTTGCATTTAAATTTATTTTTTTAACTTTATTTTGTACATTTAATAATTTAAAATATAAATGGTTAAAACTAAAAGGAAACATAGTTGAATAAAAACATACATTTCTCATTTAAATGTACTGGATACATATAAGTTTTTTTGGATATACAATGTTATACAATATATTTGGTTCATAGTAATGAAATCATACATTATTTGTCCTTTTGTGCCTGGCTTGCTTCACTCAACATAATATCTCCAGGTTCATCCATGTTGTCATATGTTTCACAACTGCATTACTTGTTTTTTTTATTTTATTTACATTTTTATTACATACTTTATATACTTGCCGTGCCTCTCATTTAAATTTCCTTTCTCTTTTTTCCTGAAGATGAAGCTCTGACCTGTAGCTGACTGTGTACTTTCAGAGAAGCATCAGAGTAAAACAATGTAACTGACATACAACTTTTTTTTAAGAACAACTAAAATTATGACCTATAATAATATACTGTTGTCTAATATGCAGCTGAGTATCAGGACATAGGAACAGTCCTCACTGACTAGGGATATTGCCACATCCCTAGGAATTTAATATAATCTCTTCTCTTCCCTCTTCTGCTGCTTTCAGCCTCTTGCTCCTATGTCTTTTTCTCTCTCTATATTCATTCCATTTATACAGGACTCTAGTGAGAGGATTATGACCCATCCTGAATGAGGTGGTCACACCTTAACCTCTTCAAAAGATCAAAAGATCCTACTTACAATAGGTCCACACCCACAGGAATGAATTGCATTTAGAAACACATTTTTCTGGCATACACACAGCTTCAAACCACCACACTCCACCCTCTAGACCCCAAAAAGACATGCTCCTTCTACATGCAAAATACATTATTCCATCACAATATCCCAAAAGCCCTAAGTCATTTCAGTAACAGTACTAAGTACAAAGCCTCATCAGAAGTGATTATGAGTTTGGCCAGTCCTCAATTACCTGGTCCTCTGGACCTGTGAAACCCACAGAAGAAGTTATCTGCTTCCAATACACAAAGGAGGGACAAGCAATGATAGATAGTCCCAGTCCATTGGGATAAATGGGAAGGAAAACAGGGGATATGCTCCCAAACAAGTCCCAAATCCTGCAGGCCTGCTCCATTCGATTTCAAGGTCTGAGAGTTAATCTATGGAATGAGGTTTTGTCCTCCAGGCCTGATGGAGCAGCAGCCCCAATGCTTCCAAGTCCTTCTCTCCCGGAACTCTGGCTGTCCAAGCATCAGGCTGTCCACATGCTCCAGGGGCACCTCCGTTGAGGTCCTTTCCTCCACCGGGCAGCTGGGTCTGCTCTCCTCTGCCCCGAGTGCAGCTTCTGAACACGTGCTGTTTTACTGTCTGGGTCCCAATAACCACAGCTTCCCCACAATGACCCTCCCGCAAAGTACCTGGAGCAAAGTAAGGATATGGGCTTAACAACCAGCCAGGACACCCAAGGGCCCCAGGCTCATGTGTGAGGGGAAGCGGGGTGGGCATCAAAGAACTCCGAAGGGAAGCAGGAGGAAGGCTGAGGCGCTTCACTCCAGGACCCAGGCAGTGCCCGAGGAGGTGGAGAAGAGTCGGAGTGAGGCAGTTTCAGAGCCAGAGAAGAGCCACTGAGCCCCCCGGTCAGGTGTGGGCTCCGGGCGGCCCTGGAGTGGGGGGCGCCTGGCGCCGGCTCCGGCCTCAAAGGCCCAGAGCCAAGCCTGACCCAGGCCGGGCCGCGCGCAGCAGGCACCACCCCGGGGACAGAGCTGAGGCCGGGGCTGACCCCGCCCGGCGCGGCCTGCCATCCATGTCCTGGGGACCCGCAGCCGCGGGCTCGCTCCTGGCACGCGGTCCCCACTGAGGGGCGGCTCTGATGGGAAAGCAACGCCGGGACGCGGTCGTGCTTCAAGTCCACCCCGAGGGCGAGGAGGGCCTTAGGCTTCCCCTGCCAGGGAGGGCGCGCTGGGGGCGCAGCCCAGCAGGGCCCCGGAGGAGCTTCCTGCGCGGGCCCCCGGAAGGTCTTGGGCGCCCCCCGGCAGTGCGCCCCGCTGCTCCGACCTCGCTGCGCGTTTCCGGGGCCGCTGCGCGTGGGTGCCCCGTGGGCTTCCCACCACCTGCTGGCCGCCCCCTGGCGAGCAGTCTCGGGGGTTTGGGCCCGGGGTCCTGGCCGCGCGCCCTCCACCCGCAGTCGTGGCGCTGCCGCGGTCACAGCCAGGACGCGTTCCGGAGGGAAAACCGGAGACTCCCATCCTCAGGAAGCAGGCTGCCTAGGTGAGGCCAGCAGGTCACCCAGAATCCAGAGAAGACAGCTCTGTGATCCAGACGAGGTCCAAAAGAGGAGGTTCTGGAAGCGCGCGTCAGCCGCGAGCAGGCCTGTGGGCGAGGCGTGCGCAGAAGGGCCTGGTGAGGTGGGGGTGCAACAGAGGACACCTGGGGCAGTTGGGGTGCAGCAGAGGGGCCTGGTGAGGTGGGGTGCAGCTGAGGTTGCCTGGGGCGGTGAGGATGCAGCAGAGGGGCCTGGTGAGGTGGAAGTGAGCAGAGACGCCTGGTGAGGTGGGGGTGCAGCAGAGGCGCCTGGTGAGGCGGGGGTGAGCAGAGGCGCCTGGTGAGGTGGGAGTGAGCAGAGACGCCTGGTGAGGTGGGGGTGCAGCAGAGGCGCCTGGTGAGGCGGCGGTGAGCAGAGGCGCCTGGTGAGGTGGGAGTGAGCAGAGGACACCTGGGGCAGTGGGGGTGCAGCAGAGGGGCCTGGTGATGTGGGGTGCAGCAGAGGGTGCCTGGGGCAGTGAGGATGCAGCAGAGGGGCCTGGTGAGGTGGAGGTGAGCAGAGGGGCCTGGTGAGGTTGGGGTGCAGCAGAAGCGCCTGGTGAGGTGGGGGTAAGCAGAGGGGCCTGGTGAGGCGGGGGTGCAACAGAGGACACCTGGGGCAGTGGGGGTGCAGCAGAGGGGCCTGGTGAGGTGGGGTGCAGCTGAGGGTGCCTGGGGCGGTGAGGATGCAGCAGAGGCGCCTGGTGAGGTGGGGGTGAGCAGAGGGGCCTGGTGAGGTGGGGGTGCAGCAGAGGACACCTGGGGCAGTGGGGGTGCAGCAGAGGGGCCTGGTGACGTGGGGTGCAGCAGAGGGGCCTGATGAGGTGGAGGTGAGCAGAGGGGCCTGGTGAGGTGGAGGTGAGCAGAGGTGCCTGGTGAGGTGGGGGTGCAGCAGAAGCGCCTGGTGAGGCGGGGGTGCAACAGAGGACACCTGGGGCAGTGGGGGTGCAGCAGAGGGGCCTGGTGACATGGGGTGCAGCAGAGGGTGCCTGGGGCGGTGAGGATGCAGCAGAGGGGCCTGGTGAGGCGGGGGTGCAGCAGAGGGGCCTGGTGAGGTGGGGGTGAGCAGAGGCACCTGGTGAGGTGGGGGTGAGCAGAGGGGCCTGGTGACGTGGGGTGCAGCAGAGGGTGCCTGGGGCGGTGAGGATGCAGCAGAGGCGCCTGGTGAGGCGGGGGTGCAGCAGAAGCGCCTGGTGAGGTGGGGGTGAGCAGAGGGGCCTGGTGACGTGGGGTGTAGCAGAGGGTGCCTGGGGCGGTGAGGATGCAGCAGAGGGGCCTGGTGAGGCGGGGGTGCAGCAGAGGGGCCTGGTGAGGTGGGGGTGAGCAGAGGGGCCTGGTGAGGTGGAGGTGAGCAGAGGCGCCTGGTGAGGTGGGGGTAAGCAGAGGGGCCTGGTGAGGTGGGGGTACAGCAGAGGACACCTGGGGCAGTGGGGGTGCAGCAGAGGGGCCTGGTGACGTGGGGTGCAGCAGAGGGTGCCTGGGGCGGTGAGGATGCAGCAGAGGGGCCTGGTGAGGCGGGGGTGCAGCAGAGGCGCCTGGTGAGGTGGAGGTGAGCAGAGGCGCCTGGTGAGGTGGGGGTGCAGCAGAGGCGCCTGGTGAGGTGGGGGTGAGCAGAGGGGCCTGGTGAGGTGGGGGTGCAGCAGAGGCGCCTGGTGAGGTGGGGGTGAGCAGAGGGGCCTGGTGAGGTGGGGGTGCAGCAGAGGTGCCTGGTGATGTGGGGGTGCAACAGAGGACACCTGGGGCAGTGGGGGTGCAGCAGAGGGGCCTGGTGAGGTGGGGGTGCAGCAGAGGCGCCTGGTGAGGTGGTGGTGCAGCAGAGGTGCCTGGTGAGGTGGGGGTGAGCAGAGGGGCCTGCTGAGGTGGGGATGCAGCAGAGGTGCCTGGTGAGGTGGGGGTGCAGCAGAAGCGCCTGGTGAGGTGGGGGTAAGCAGAGGGGCCTGGTGAGGTGGGGGTGAGCAGAGGGTGCAGCAGAGGGTGCCTGGGGTGGTGGGGGTGCAGCATAGAGGTCTGGTGAGGTGGGCGTGCAGCATGGGGTGCACAGAGGAGCCTAGTGAGGTGGGGGTACAGCAGAGGACGCCTGGGGCAGTGGGGGTGCAGCAGAGGGGCCCGGTGAGGTGGGAGTGAGCAGAGGGTGCAGCAGAGGGGTCTGGTGAAGTGGGGGTGCACAGAGGGGCCTGGTGAGGTGGGGGTGCAGCAGAGGATGCCTGGGGCAGTGGGGGTGCAGCAGAGGGGCCTGGTGAGGTGGAGGTGAGCAGAGGGTGCCTGGGATGGTCAAGGTACAGCCGAGGGGCCTGGTGAGGTGGGGTGCAGCATGGAGTGCACAGAGTATACCTGAGGCAGTGGGGGTGGGTAGAGGGGGGCCTGGTCACTGCCCCCAGGAGGTCCTTCCATGGCTGACCCTGGGACAGCAAGGTGCACACCAGGCTCCACTCTGACCTAAAGCCCTGCGATGTTCAGTGTTCCAGACCAGCTGACCGGGAGGGTTTCTGAGATGGCGAAAATGTTTATGCCTGCACTGTCCAAGGCAGTAGCCGTTAGCCACTGTATTAGTCAGCCAAAGGGTGCTGATGCAAAATACCAGAAATTGGTTGGATTTATAAAGGGTATTTATTTGGGGTAGGGGCTTACAAATACCAGGCCATAAGCAAAAGTTGCTTCCTTCACCAAAGTCTATTTCCACGTGTTGGAGCAAGATGGCTGCTGACGTCTGCAAGGGTTTAGGCTTCCTGGGCTCCTCCCATCCTGGGGCTGGCTTCTCTCTCTTCCGTGTGCTTATTTCCTGGGGCTCCAGCTTAAGGCTTCAGCATCAAATGACAACATCAAAACTCCAACTTCAAAAAACCTAACTCTGTCCTTTGCCATGCCTTTTATCTTTGAGTCCCCACCCACCAAGGGGTAGGGACTCAATGCCCTACTGGCACAAGAGGTTTACCTGATTACTTAATCAAGTAAACCTCTGAATCCAATATAATCTAATATGCCCAGAGGAAAAGATCAGTTTATAAACATAATCCAATATTTCTTTTTGGAATTCATCAATACTATCAAACTGCTACAGCCACTCTGGCCAGTGAGTTTTTGAAAATCAGCCTGTGCAACTGAGGAACTAAATATTTTTCATTTTAATTAATTCAAATTTAGATTTATACGACGTCCGTGTTACCATGCTAGAGCAGATTCCTGTGGTAATCAGCACCACCACCCTCCTCCAGGCTGCTCCTGGTTGAGCAGTGTCTGTCCCACGGCCACTGACCACACGGGGCATGGAGTGAGCCCAAGGTGGAAGCAGCTCCAGGTGGGTCTCAAGCATCCCTGGTTTTGCTGCTTCCAGCAGCTGATGGAGACTCTCAGGGAAACAGAGGGTCGCTGGAGCAGGGCCCACCTTGCCACCTTCAGATGCCAGAAGAGGAGGCAAAACCCAGGGTCCTCTGCCCAAAGCTCTGGGGTTTCAGTTCCCTGAGCATGTCCCCATCACATGGACCTCACATTGTCCTGTCCCACCTGGAGCCAGAAGGCAGCTGCACACCTTGCCCTGGGGCAGGAGTGGGGACTGACCCGCTGACAAGGGCTGGGCTGGGCTCTGGGGAACGAGAAAGCTGCCAAGGGGGTGCAGTGCTGGGCTCCCAGCTTCCCACCAGAGAACACATTCTTTCTCATGGGTGTGACCCAGGCCAAAGGGCCGAATGAAAGATACTGTGATAACCTGTTCCCTTGAAGGGAGCACTCTCAGAAGGCCCTGATTCTTACAGGACTGAGTGGCTTTTGTACTACCAGAGAGGAAAATAGCAATTTCTTCCACAAATGTTCAATGCTTATTTGAAATCTCCTTAGAATGTAATCATTTTTAACTGTTATGCTGAATACGTAGAAGGGGAAACAAAGTCATTGCTGATTCTTAACAATTATTCCTGTTCCCTTTAGGCTAAGAGGATTATGGGAGAAAGTGGCAGAAAAGCTTGCCTCTTTCCCATGACCTACACGCCCACTCTCCACTCCCCCAAAGTCTTCCGTGCTCCATTCTGTGTCTAAACTTCCCACAGATGCATGTGATTTCAAATGCACATAACTCTGGGGGGGGGGGGGGGATGTTCTTTCAAAATAAAACTGGCAGTTTGCACCCAAAACAGCCTATGCCTCCCCAGTGCTGTTAGCTGAGCCAGCTGAGCTCCCAGACTGCAGATGCCAAGCCCTGGCCTGAGCGGCAGGTCACCATGGCAGGCCTGGAGATCACTTCTTCATTGTTCCTCTAGGAGCTTGCTGTCTCGCTGCTCCTCTAGGAGCTTGCTGTCTCGCTGCAGGCTGCAGTTAGCAGTCTCCAGCTGTGGCCTCCTCTAGTTTGCCACAGCACTGGGGTCAAGGCTGGTCACTACGCAGGGGAGAGGTACTAGGCCTGGCCAGTGCTGCCAGTGGAGGGGAGGGGGCTCTTCTAATGGGCTTGGGTGCTTTCCGTTGAGCTTGCCAAGACCCTTTTCAGGTCTGGGCTTCTCCCAGTCATGCTTCCTCGCCCTCTGTCTTTCACAGGTGCAAACCTCCAAGAAACCTCTTAGTGCCTGAAGTCCATCTCAGCTCTGCTTCCTGGAGGACCCAAACTGACCGAGTTGGTACCAGAAAAGATCCAAGAAAGCAGCCGTAAGCTGGGATTTGAGGCCCAGTGCCTCAATGCCATTTGAGGTGGGACAGGGAATCCCTGGCATAAAGTGAGTGCTCAGCTAAGAACATTCTGTGGAGGTGACCTGAGAGGATGTGCTGCTGGTGAGGAGCGACTCAGGGTCTAGAGAAGGGAGGGTAACAGTGCCTGCAAGGACAGTGGGCTGGCTGGCCCGAGAACAGTGACTGAGTGGAAATCTAAGTGTGAAGGCCAGAGGACCTCCTAGTAGCCCACATGGAGGCCTTTTGTTCTGCAGGAGAAGGGCAGAGAAGGCTGAAGACCAAGCCCATGACCTAAGAAAATGCTTGAACGTTCAGCCGAGGCAAGTCTGTTATGCTACTGTCAGACCCCTGTTTGGGAAAACCTGGAACCCTGACAGATGGGATGGGAAAAAATGGGTAGATTTTCCACACAGACTTTGGACCCCTAGACTCCTCTGAGTCCTCAGAGCCTGCAGAGGGGATCTTCCTACCTCTGTCAGCTAGGAATTTTCCTTCATCAGAAGATACAGCTAGAACCACTCACAAGGCATGGTCTGCCCCACCCCATTCTCCTGGTGGTCAGGCCAGTTACTATGGTTAAATCACAGAAATTTCAGCTAGAGATATGCTGGACATCATAAGGGAGGAAAAGGGTAACACCTGAACAACTTCCAAGAATCATCTAGAGTGTTCAGACAGAAGAGGGGGAAGTACCATGGAGCTGGATTTTGAGGATGCATGATCAAGGGCATTGGGACACAGTACTGGATGAAGAAGAGTTTGTGGACTTGGAAGTGTGCCTTTGGGTTACATAATTTTAGACCCTTCCTGGAAAGAACCCCAAGGACATTCTAGTGCAAACTCATGGCTAGAATGGCTCCTAGAAGGCTGGAGAAAAAGGAACACCCTTGCTGAGAAAAGGTGGAATTCATGAATTGTCATGGCAGGTGGTAGAGGAATGGAATAAAAGGCTCTGGGATATAGTAGTGCAGGAATGGATAGTTTATCCAAAGACCCACCAGAGGACACATCCTTCTCCAAGGCCATCAGCAATGCCCTGGAGAGAGGGGTGCCAGCATCACTAAGCAGTCCAAGGGTGGTGTCCTCTCAGGAGAGGAAGGCAGTGAGAGGAGTGGTGATGGACCATGGCTCATGACCAGCAGTGGGAAGGAGGGGACCTGAGAGAACAGAGACCAAGAGCTGGCTCTGAGCTCCTGCAACTCCGGAATGGCGAGGTTAGAGTGAGAACCACGAGCTTTGGAAATGATTGGTAGAACATGGCATCCCAAGGGGCAGAATACATGGACAGCCAATAACAGGGCTGCTTAACATATAATATCTGAAGAGGGCAAAACAGGGGTGTAGGAGACTGAGGGTGACTGCTCTAATCAGAAGCCACGAATTCTGCATTTTGTGGACCTGGTCCAGTTTTCAGAACCTGACCTGTTAATTGGCAAGGTGTCTGGTTCCCCAAAAGGAAGGACAATGCAACACAATGGCAAGGGCTGATAAGCCTGGTCCTTTCCCACATGGAACTATGACCATGTAACTGTACATTGAGGAGAGGGACTACCCAGGCATTTTGAGCTCTGTGGCATATACACTCTGAGTTGGCTGTGATGGCCACATGGTCCTCTGCTAAAGAGGGAGCATATCATGGCCAGATTATAAATGAAGATCTAGCCAAGTCCATCTTATTTTGGGTCACCTGGTTCTGTAGGCCCAACTGGGGATCATTTTCCTGGTCCCTGAATGTATAATTTGGATCGATGTTTTGGGCACTTGTAGTAACACCCTCACTGGGTCCTTTCCATGTAGAAAAGACTGTTGTAGGAGAGCAGGCCAAGTGCAAGCCCTTGAAAATACTTCACCAGCCAAGAAAGTAAATCCCCACAGTATCACCTGCTAAGGTGAGGGGGTGGAGGAAATTAGAGCCACCTTTACTACCTCAAGGGGTAGTGCGACCTAAGGATCAATGCTGGTAATATGTCAGAAGTCAATGGCTGGGAGTTAAAAGCCATTTTTCAGGATAATACAGCCTCTCTGAACTTTAGTTTTCTAAATAGGAGTGGGATGGTAGGATCAAGGTATGCACATATTCTGTTTTACTCCAAAATGCCAAATAGCTCTTTAAAGTAGCTGCAACAATTCACTGACATATGGAGCCTCCAGGGAAGGCCCAGTTGTTATTCTCCCCAACACTGGGTCTGTTAATAGCTTTGCTACTTTTCAACTTTTATTTATCAAAAAATTCAAATATATGTAATAATAGAATAGTATCCATCTTGAGTTTCCTCGCTCACTTTTAAAAATTTTTAATTCATGGCCAATCTCGAATCACATATACTCATCTGTTGGCCTCCGCTGCGGCACTGCAGGCGGGTCACTGCAGGCGAGTCGCTGCCGGGGATCGGGCCTACGCCACGGCCTGACCGGGGCAGCAGCGGGCGGCTCAAGGCTTGGGGGACGCGCGGTTCGATGGAGGAAAAACCACGGAGACGAGGTCTATGCGCAGGTCTGATTTTATTCGGGAAGTACATGGGGTTTTATAGTGTCATGGAGGCGGGGAGGTTGTGGGAGGGGCATGTCCGCGGGGCAGCTGAGGATTGGCTGCAGAGGCAAGGGCGGACCTGCGGTTTATGACGTAAGCCATTGATGGCAGAGGGGGTTGTTTCCGAGGTTGTGCCAGGGCGGATACGGGATGAGGGCGGTTGAAATGAGGCGGGGAGAACAGCGATCGGCTGGGAGGGGGAAGATAACAGTGGCTGGGAGGAGGGGCAGAGGGAGGCAGCAGCACAAACTGCTGCTGAGAAGGGCCATAATACAGGGAGGTTACGAGGAACAGGCGGGCAAAGTATAAGGAAGCGAAAGGCAGGGTGGGAGCAGGGGACAATTGCTCCCTCTTTCAAAAATAAGAACGCACAGGTTTTGTGGGATTGACATTTTGTGGGGAGGAAAGATGAGGGGGGTGAGAGGAGGGGAAATAGGAGAGAAAGGAATGAGGAGGGGCTACCGGCAGGGGGCGTGGGGGCACGAGGGGGGCGTGAGCAGAGGGGAGGGCGGCTGAAATGCCCGATTTCCCATGCGGAGGGCAGAGAACCCGTACCCGCAGCTCGAGGCGACCACGATGGGCCCTATCGATGGCCGCCTCCTGCCACCTCCGTGAGCCACACCTGGGCGTGCCGGGCCTCCTCGGGAAGGGGATGGCTTTGGGAGAGGACTAGGACAGCTGTGGAAAGGTTGGTGACGAACTGCAAGGCGTCAAGGGGAATAGGGATGGAGACATTTGGCAATGACGAGGAGACAGGAAGGGCGAGGGGGTCGCAGCTTTCTGGGAGGAAGTCACAGTTGGGGGAGTACATGGTAGGGAAGGTGGGGGAGTGAGGGGAGAGAAAGAGGAAACCAGGCGGTTGAAGAAGGGCGGCCCAAAGGGGCGTGGCCTGGGCTGAGGAGGCTAAGGAGAGCATAATGATGAGAAGGTGTAGGAGGGGGGGGGTGGTAGGAGGGCACGGGGCAGGGGGGACGCGAGCACGACGGAGAAGCTGGAGAATTTGCTGCTCGATGGAGGCATCTTCGAGGGAGAGACGGCTCAAGCGGCGGACAAGAAGACGACGTCGACGTCGCTCGCGGCGGGAGAGAGCTGGCGTGGTCCCTGCGGGTGGTGGCGCAGGAGGGGCAGACTCAGGCGGGCTCGACTGGGCGACTGGAGGCGTCATCTGCAATGACAAGAGGAGAAAAACCTCACGGGGGGGGTGAGGTGCGGAGAGGGGCCATCATTATGGCAGGGGGGAATCATCAGGGGGAAGGGGGTTGGGAGGTGGAAGGTCGGCAGGGCCGTGTGGAGTGAAGGGCTTAACAAGACGAGCAGGGATCCAGACAGGCTGGGGTGCAGATTCCGGGAAGACGCAGGCAAATCCTCGCCCTTGGGTGAGAAGGGGCGCTGGTCCGGTCCACTTGCTAGTGAGCGGGTCGCGCCAGAGGACGAGAGGGGCCGGAGTGGGCCAGTAAGAGGGCCCCCAGTGCTTGTGGACGGGCGAAAGCCCCTCAGAGTCAAAGGTCATCAGGTTGTGCTGGATGAGCACTTGCGTGACTGTTTCACGTGGGGTGAGGCGGGGTTGAGTCTCTCTAGTCTTCTGGATGAGGATCTTGAGGGTTTGGTGAATTCTTTCAACAAGTCCTTGGCCTTGCGGGTTGTATGCGATGCCGAAGTGGTGGGTGATGTTGTAGAGCTTCACAAACTCGGCAAAGGCGGCGCTGCGGTAGGCGGGGCCGTTATCTGTCTTTATGTCCCAAGGGACTCCCATGAAGAGGATGGCTTCCCGGAGCGCTTGAGTGGCATACTTGGCAGACTCTCCCGGGAGGGCGACGGCGTAGCAGAGGTGCGAAAACGTATCGATGGCAACATGAAGGAACTTCCATCGGCCAAAGGAAGCGACATGTGTGACATCTAATTGCCATCTAGAGTTGGGCCGCAATCTGCGCGGGTTGACACCCTGGGGCTGGAGTGGCCCCAGGGGCAGCAAAGGTGCACAGGAGCGGCACGCATGCACCAGATGTTTGCATGTCTCGATGGGAAGTTCTGGGAGGAGTCGATGGAGGGCGGGCGCACCAAGATGGAAGCGCGCATGCAAGGTCTTTGCCTGGTTGATAATGTCTCCTACGGCAGCTGCGGGGCTAAGGGCATTGATGGAAGCACCTTGGGCGGCCTGGTCAGCGAGATGGTTGCCGTGAGCCAAGGGGCCTGGGAGGCCTGAGTGGCTCCTAACATGGGCAATGAACCAGGGTTGTCGCCGCCTCTCTAAGAGGAGTTGAAGGTCAGCTAAGGCCAGGTTGATGTCCCGGTTGCCGATGCTAGCAGGCGGCAGGAAGGCCGCAAAGGCAAGGATACGAGAGACCTGCAGGCAGTAGAGACTGTCCGTGAAGATATTTACTGGCTGGTCCTGGAGGTATTGGAGAGCCAGAGTGACGGCTTTCAATTCGGCCACTTGGACAGAGCTGCTATGTCGGCGGGTGTGGCAGAGGGGTTGTGTGGAGTTTGGCTTGTAGAGGACTATAGCAAGGCAGTGCTTGGAGGCGTCAGTGAAGGCGATGGCGGCGTTGGGGAGTGGCTTGGAGGACGGGAACGGGAAATGGTCAGGAGCTGCGACGGGGAGCGTGCTGAGGCCTTGTATGAGGCGGTGCTGGGGGAAGTGATTATCGAATGGGCCGGAGAATAGGAGGAACAGTGCCTGCATATCTATGGAGTCCTTTAGCAAGTGAGTGACCTGCTGAGTTGTAAGGGGCCAAATGATGACATCTGGATGACGCCCGTAATGGTGGGTGGAGCGCTCAACAAGGGCGATGGCGAGCTGCGCGAACAGGACGGATTGGGGGGTGATTTTGCGAAGCTTGCTTTTGGCTAAATGGACCCACAGGAGTGGACCGTCCTGCCAGATGAGGCCAGTGGGGGTCCCACGGGTGGGAAGGACAAGTCCTGCAAATGGCTTGTCTGGGTCTATTCGCTGGAGCAAGCAGTCCATTAGGGCAGAGTTGACACAGCTCAGGGCGCACTCTGCTTCATACGACAGGGTGACCCTCTTTGTGGGTGCCTGTGATGGTGGGCCAGTGGTCTGAAGGAGCTGGAACAGAGGCTGCAGCTGATGTGTGGTGACTGGCAGCGACGGGCGCAGCCAGTTGAGCTGGCCACAAAGCTGTTGGAGATCATGGAGCGTCATGGTTTTGGGGACGTTTATAAGCGGCGCCATGGGCGTGACCGTTTCCGAGATTTCAAAGCCCAAGAATTGAAACGGTGGGTGGAAAACTGCTTTCTCTATGTTGATCTGAAGACCGATATCTTTCAGATTGGAGAGAAGACTGGCAACTATAGCTTGTAGTTTTGGCTCGCTCGGATGGGCTACAAGGATGTCATCCATGTAATGCACGATAGTGGCCTCGGAGGTTAAGGGCTCAATAGCAGTAGCCACAAACAGCTGGCAGATGGCAGGGCTGTTCTTCATGCCTTGGGGGAGGACTTTCCACTGATACCGTTTGGCAGGCCGGTGGTGGTTGGGCTGGGGAACAGTAAAGGCGAACCGTGGGCGGTCATCCGGATGCAGGGGGATAGAGAAGAAGCAGTCCTTGATGTCGAGGACTGCCACATACCAATCTCGCGGAAAGGCTGACGGGTGAGGCATGCCGGGCTGAGGAGAGCCCATGGGTTTGATGTGCTTGTTAACCTCTCGCAGGTCGTGGAGGAGGCGTGGCTTGCCAGATTTTTTGATGATGAAAAAAATGGGAGTATTGTATGGACTGGTGGAGGGCTCAACATGGCCAGCACGGAGCTGCTCTTCCACGAGGTCCTGAAGAATAGCTAATTTCGGGGCAGTCATAGGCCATTGCTCCACCCAAATGGGTTCCTCTGTGTCCCATTGCAGAGGAACGGGTGCTGGAGGTCGAACGCGAGCAACGGCCAAAACTATTGGGGGGGCAGCGATGGCTGCGAAGTAAAAAGAACGGCGCCTGACTGGTGAAGAATGTCGCGCCCCCAAAGGACTTGCTTGATATCCCTGAGAACCAGGGGACGGAAGAACCCTGACCGTCCATCGGTGTCATGCCAGGCAAGATCTTCAGCCGCCTGTTGCGAGGAGGACTGGCCTGTGGCGCCTACGATGACGGGTCCGGCTGTGAGTGGGAAGTCACGAGCTTGGGAGAGTGGGATGCAGGAGATTTCGGCGCCGGTGTCAAGAAGGCCGTCCATCCACTTTCCATTGACCTTGATGGTGAGGCGCGGCTGCGAAGCGGGCGACATGGGAACAGACCAGTGGATGCCTACGGGCGGGGCTGGCGCGGGGCGATTGGAGCCTCTTGGTGGCGGGGCTGAGGCTTGCCCCGCTGCCCGTTTAAAGGCTGTCTCGGAACACGGCAATCGCGAGCCCAATGATACCCTTTTCCACAGCGCGGGCAGGGGGTGGAGGGCGGCCGGGCGGCAGGAACAGGGCGCGGTGGTGGCACCATAGGCTGGACTACGGGTTGCGGTGGAGCCGGAAGGTTGGGGCACTCCCGAGCGAAGTGGCCCAATTCGCCGCAGCGGAAGCAGGTGTTGGTTGTTTGGACTGCCGCGACAATAGCCGCTGCAAGCGCAGATGCTTGCCCAGAAACTCCGGAGCATGCAAGGACCCAGTCTTGGAGCAGCTTGTCACGAAGGGGACGAATGATGGCTTTGCAAGCTGGGTTAGCCCCCTCCTGCAGGATGTCCTTAACGAAGGACTCGCGGGCTGCGTTGCCGACAACTCGCCTCTCTGCAGCGGCCTGCACACGAGCTACGAACTCATTAAACGGCTCCTCGGGTTTTTGGAAAAGCTTCACGAGGGGCTCTGGGGCGGCCGCGGCGCACGAACGGAAGGCTCGAAAAACACAGTCACGGAGCTGGATGAAAAACCCAGGCGGGGTGGCAGTGTAGGCGCTGGGATTGCCGTAAGGGCCGAACCCGAGAAATGCGTTTGCAGGGTAATGCACACCCTGACGAGCATTGTCGGCAATCTGATTGTCGATCAGGACACCGAGATGGGCTCGCCAGTCAATGAATTGCCCGGGGGAGAGAACCGCTCGGGCTAGGGAGATCCAATCGTAAGGGATGCAGCGAGGGATGGTCATACGCTCGAGAAGGTCTTGGGCATGAGGGCTGGCAAGGCCATCCTCTTTTATCGCGTTGCGGAGCATTTGGATGTCTTTGGGGGAAAAGGGGACCCACGCTTGTGGGCTCTGCGGAGTGCGAGCGGGATTGAGGGGGAACATCTGAGCCAGAGGCGGAGTGGGGGAGGTGAGAAAGGCGGTGTCGTACGCTGGTGGAGGAGGATTCCCGATGCTCCCGCTATTGCTGGAGCAGGCGGGAGGTGAAGCGGGCCATGGAGGTGAGGCATGGGCGGTGCCACCGGGCGCCGGCCAGGAGGGCGCGGCGGCAACGGTGTTCCTGATTGGCCAAGATGGCGGCACTGTGACGTCACGCCTGACATCACTTCTGGCCTCGGGCCAAGATGGAGGAGTGGCCACGTCATTTCCAGGTACAGGCCAAGATGGCACCGGAGGCTCTGCCGGTTTAGCCGAAAATGGCGATCGGCAGGCATCCGGGACGGGACCGGATGGCGACGAGACAGGAAGAGGTGGGTAAAGGCGGGAAGAGGGCGCCGAGGAAGAAGAAGGAGGAGGTGCGCCATGTTGGCATTGTTTGCAGGACGCGGTGTGGGGGGGAGAAGGCGGGGGTCGCCATGTTGGTTGGGGTCCGGATCGGAGGCTGTGGGGGGATCCAGTTCGAGCGCGGCCTCTAGCTGGGCGGACAGAGAACGAGCATCGTCGTCTCCATCAGGATCGCAGGTGAGAGGGTGGCTAGGCTCACAGGCGAGAGCGGAGGCAGGGGAGGGCACACCTTAGAGACAGGCGCGGATAGCGACGAGGGTCGGGATAAGGCCGGGGGGAAACTGCTTGCGATCGTGCTCCATAGCGGACGTCACCCGCTGAATTAAACGTTCGTAGGTCTCTGGGCTCCAGAGAGCACAGGTGACGAGCCAAGGGTTAAAGGGTAGGAGAAGGTCCCAATACCGCTGTAGCTGATGGAGAGAGACCTTCACGTGGTGAGTCTCTAAGAGGGCAGCGAGCAGGCAGACTTGAGGAACCTGACGGGATGAGAGGGAGGCCCCCATCGCGGCAGAGGGCTCAGGAGGGGGGTGAAGGGAGCAACGCCGGAGAGTCCCTACCTTGAGCGGCGGCACGGGAGGACGGCGATGGGTCCCGTGCGAGGGGTCAGCAGCGGGCTGGCCAGACAAGGGGCCGTAGCTGGGGTCCCTGTTCGGGCGCCACCTGTTGGCCTCCGCTGCGGCGCTGCAGGCAGGTTGCTGCAGGCGAGTCGCTGCCGGGGATCGGGCCTACGCCACGGCCTGACCGGGGCGGCAGCGGGCGGCTCAAGGCTTGGGGGACGCGCGGTTCGATGGAGGAAAAACCACGGAGACGAGGTCTATGCGCAGGTCTGATTTTATTCGGGAAGTACATGGGGTTTTATAGTGTCATGGAGGCGGGGAGGTTGTGGGAGGGGCATGTCCGCGGGGCAGCTGAGGATTGGCTGCAGAGGCAAGGGTGGACCTGCGGTTTATGACGTAAGCCATTGATGGCAGTGGGGGTTGTTTCCGAGGTTGTGCCAGGGCGGATACGGGATGAGGGCGGTTGAAATGAGGCGGGGAGAACAGCGATCGGCTGGGAGGGGGAAGATAACAGTGGCTGGGAGGAGGGGCAGAGGGAGGCAGCAGCACAAACTGCTGCTGAGAAGGGCCATAATACAGGGAGGTTACGAGGAACAGGCGGGCAAAGTATAAGGAAGCGAAAGGCAGGGTGGGAGCAGGGGACACTCATCCTTGTGCGCACCCCTCCTTCCCAGATTACCTAAAACAAGATAAGGATCCTTTCTTTCAAGCATAACCACAGTAATCCTTGTCATGTTTAAGAAAATCAACAGTAATTCCTTAATATCATAAGACACTGTCTCATAATACTTTTATGAATTTGTCTGAATCAGTACCCAAACTAAGACCCATAAATTGCATTTTTAAATATATCTCCTGAATACCTTGTAATCTGTATGTTCCCTCACCCATCATTTTTACTTTACTGTTGCTATTTATTATCTGACACAAAGGATTGCCTGTCCTGTAGAGTCTGGGTTTTTCTGGTTGTATCTCATGTTTTTTAACTGTTCCTCTATTCCCATATTTTCTGTAAGATGGTGTTAGATCTTGATGAGATTTGGTCCTGTTATTCTGGTCTCTTAGTTTTTAGAGTGCCCCAGGACATCCTTTCAGTACATCATCTAGTCAAGGAATTGAGCTTCCCTACAAAGACTAAGGCCAAATACCCAGTTATTTGCACGCATATCGCTGAGTGACCGCCCACCCTGTCCATCTGTCTGATTTTGCTGAGTGACCGCCCACTCTGTCCGATTTCACTGAGTGACTGCCCACCCTGTCCATCTGATTTCGCTGAGTGACCGCCCACCCTGTCCATCTGTCTGATTTTGCTGAGTGACCTCCCACTCTGTCCGTCTGTCCGATTTCACTGAGTGACTGCCCACCCTGTCCATCTGATTTTGCTGAGTGACTGCCCACCCTCTCTGTCTCATTTCACTGGGTGACCGCCCACCCTGTCCGTCTGTCTCATTTCGCTGGGTGACCGCCCACCCTGTCCATCTGTCTCATTTCGCTGGGTGACCACCCACCCTTGCCGTCTGGCCTGGGCTGTAGTCACAAACCCCTCTCTGGCTCTGGGTCCCAACTCTCATGATGCTGCCAGAGAGGAATTTACAAGTACATCCCCTTCCTGTTGGGAATCCTTCCGGGCACAGTGTACAGGCCTCGGGGTTAGGGTTCCTCACGTGGAACTGCTGTTACCCATGTGGCCACTTCCTCACCAGCTCCTCCAGGACAGGGGCCTCGCAGGGATTTGGAGCCTCCACTGCCAGCCAACGCCTGGCCCCCATCAGGCAGTCAGCACGACACCGGCGAACTACGGGAAACCCGCCCCGCTGAGGAACACAAGAGCCCGGCTGCATCCTGACACTAACCTCAGGTCCCTGGTAAGAGGCAAGGAGGGCAGAGTCACCCCTGCAGTGCACACTAGGCCCACAGGGCACTAAAGGAGGGCGGAGGCACCCCCGCAGTGCACACTAGGCCCACAGGGCACTAAAGGAGGGCGGAGTGACCCCCGCAGTGCACACTAGGCTCACGAGGCGCTAAAGGAGGGCGGAGTCACCCCCGCAGTGCACACTAGGCCCACAGGGCGCTAAAGGAGGGCGGAGTCACCCCCGCAGTGCACACTAGGCTCACGAGGCGCTAAAGGAGGGCGGAGTCACCCCCGCAGTGCACACTAGGCCCACAGGGCGCTAAAGGAGGGCGGAGTGACCCCCGCAGTGCACACTAGGCCCACAGGGCGCTAAAGGAGGGCGGAGTGACCCCCGCAGTGCACACTAGGCTCATGAGGCGCTAAAGGAGGGCGGAGTCACCCCCGCAGTGCACACTAGGCCCACAGGGCACTAAAGGAGGGCGGAGGCACCCCCGCAGTGCACACTAGGCTCACAGGGCACTAAAGGAGGGTGGAGTGACCCCCGCAGTGCACACTAGGCCCACAGGGCGCTAAAGGAGGGCGGAGTCACCCCCGCAGTGCACACTAGGCCCACAGGGCGCTAAAGGAGGGCGGAGTGACCCCCGCAGTGCACACTAGGCTCATGAGGCGCTAAAGGAGGGCGGAGTCACCCCCGCAGTGCACACTAGGCTCACGAGGCGCTAAAGGAGGGCGGAGTCACCCCCGCAGTGCACACTAGGCCCACAGGGCGCTAAAGGAGGGCGGAGTCACCCCCGCAGTGCACACTAGGCTCACGAGGCGCTAAAGGAGGGCGGAGTCACCCCCGCAGTGCACACTAGGCTCACGGGGCGCTAAAGGAGGGCGGAGTGACCCCCGCAGTGCACACTAGGCCCACAGGGCGCTAAAGGAGGGCGGAGTGACCCCCGCAGTGCACACTAGGCCCACAGGGCGCTAAAGGAGGGCGGAGTGACCCCCGCAGTGCACACTAGGCCCACAGGGCGCTAAAGGAGGGCGGAGTGACCCCCGCAGTGCACACTAGGCCCACAGGGCACTAAAGGAGGGCGGAGTCACCCCCGCAGTGCACACTAGGCCCACAGGGCGCTAAAGGAGGGCGGAGTGACCCCCGCAGTGCACACTAGGCCCACAGGGCGCTAAAGGAGGGCGGAGTCACCCCTGCAGTGCACACTAGGCCCACAGGGCGCTAAAGGAGGGCGGAGTCACCCCTGCAGTGCACACTAGTCTCACGAGGCGCTAAAGGAGGGCGGAGTCACCCCCGCAGTGCACACTAGGCCCACAGGGCGCTAAAGGAGGGCGGAGTCACCCCTGCAGTGCACACTAGGCCCACAGGGCGCTAAAGGAGGGCGGAGTCACCCCTGCAGTGCACACTAGGCCCACAGGGCGCTAAAGGAGGGCGGAGTCACCCCCGCAGTGCACACTAGGCCCACAGGGCACTAAAGGAGGGCGGAGGCACCCCTGCAGTGCACACTAGGCCCACAGGGCACTAAAGGAGGGCGGAGTCACCCCCGCAGTGCACACTAGGCCCACAGGGCGCTAAAGGAGGGCGGAGTGACCCCCGCAGTGCACACTAGGCTCATGAGGCGCTAAAGGAGGGCGGAGTCACCCCCGCAGTGCACACTAGGCCCACAGGGCACTAAAGGAGGGCGGAGTCACCCCCGCAGTGCACACTAGGCCCACAGGGCGCTAAAGGAGGGCGGAGGCACCCCCGCAGTGCACACTAGGCCCACAGGGCACTAAAGGAGGGCGGAGTGACCCCCGCAGTGCACACTAGGCTCATGAGGCGCTAAAGGAGGGCGGAGTCACCCCCGCAGTGCACACTAGGCCCACAGGGCGCTAAAGGAGGGCGGAGTCACCCCCGCAGTGCACACTAGGCCCACAGGGCACTAAAGGAGGGCGGAGTGACCCCCGCAGTGCACACTAGGCCCACAGGGCGCTAAAGGAGGGCGGAGTGACCCCCGCAGTGCACACTAGGCTCACAGGGCGCTAAAGGAGGGCGGAGTCACCCCTGCAGTGCACACTAGGCTCACAGGGCACTAAAGGAGGGCGGAGGCACCCCCGCAGTGCACACTAGGCTCACGGGGCACTAAAGGAGGGGCTTGGTGTATTTCAGCATCACTCCCCTCAGCAGGGACGAGGCCATAGCAGAGAGAGCAGGAGTCCAGAGAGGGACCCTGGGGAGCAGCGGTGCCCCGAAGGCTTTCCAGCACGGAAACCGCCCCACGGCGCGCGGCCCTGGTTGTACCACGACACACTCCACATCAACCATTTTTGACATATGCGCCATTTTGCTAACCCTCAACAAAGCCACTAAGGTAAGTAATTCATTTCAAAGTTCAAGTTTTCTTTTTCTCCTGGTAATGCATGCACATGGTAGGAAGAAATTCATAGAGCACAAAAGGACGAAATAAAGTTGTTTTAAAAGTGGCAGACACAATATACCCTCTTCTAATTTGTCTTGTCTCATCTTCTGTAGTTGGTCCTTTTCCTTATATAAAATACCCATTAAAGAATGAAATGGGCCAGACATCTTCGTGGAGAGCTGCCAAAGTTTCCTGCTTCAGCAGTGCCTGAACGGAGCCCGGCAGTCACCTGTTGGCCAGCTGCCCAGTCGCCTTCCACCGTCCATCCAGCAGCACAGCCGCCACTGCTCCTCAGCCGCCCGCTGTGAGGGCCACATCCCGCCGCTCCTCAGCAGCCCTCCAAGACAGCCGCATCCTGTCTCAGGCGCGCCAGAACGACACCCAGGACTCGGAGGCCGCCATCAACCGCCAGGTCCACCTGGAGCTCCACGCCTCTTATGTCCACCTGTCCATGTCTTACTACTTTGACCGTGATGATGTGGCTTTGAAGAACTTTGCCAAATATTTTCTTCACCAATCTCATGAGGAGAGGGAACATGCTGAGAAACTAATGAAGCTGCAGAACCAACGAGGCAGCCGAATCTTCCTTCTGGATATCAAGAAACCAGGACGAGATGACTGGGAGAGCGGGCGGAATGCAGTGGAGTGTGCATTCACCTGGGAAAAGGTGAATCAGTCACTACTGGAACAGCACAAACTGGCCACTGACAAAAATGACCCCCACTTGTGTGATTTCATTGAGTCCCATTACTGAATGAGCAGAAGTCAGTTGAAGAACTGGGTGACTACAAAACCAGCTTGGGCAAGACGGGGCCCCGGATCCTGCCTCGGCGGAGCGTCTTGTTGACCAGCACGCTCTGGGAAGCAGTGATGATGACAGCTAAACCTTATGTCGGCTTCCCCAGAGCCGCAGACTAGTGCACCTGTGTTGGGTTTACTTTTTCTGTAGGTTGTATCAACGTCCACCAAGTACTTTCATTGGTACCATTTCTTAAAATAAAGTCATTTGGTACCCAAAAAAGGATTGGTCTACAGCCATCATGGTTTTAAAAACTTTACCAATCAGTTTCAAAGGTCACCCTTCTCAACCCTGGATAAACACCGTTCCTTGCACACTTGCCAAAATCAGCAGTGAGCAGTGGCTTGGGGTATGCGTCAGAAACTAGTGAAGCAAGTGAAATGGACGTCGCATATTTGTACCAATTGCAAAATCGAAGATAGATGAAAACCCTCAGAATGATTTCGCATCTTGTAGGCCAATAATATTCAAAGTGAAAAAGATCTGGAATTAAGCAAGATGAGTATTTTGTTTTGCCTAGACATGGAAGCTATGGCTAAGCTACCATTAGTTAAGAAGAAATGTGAAAGTTATTGCTATATCTGAATAAGTTCCAGTGATAAAAGATGTTGAGACAAAAATATTTTCATTTATGTTGATATTTCAAAGACATAATAGGAGACTTTATATTTTGAATTTCTATGAGTGTGATTACTTAATATTTACTTGAATTTAAGGATATAACTTTTTAAATGGTGTTAACAATTCAGATAATTCTTAATGTGGTCTTTATTGCATTATTTTTTAAAAAACCATTGAAATGAAATAGAGATATGATAAAGCTTTGTGGACTATCCAGTATTCATAAAGCATGTGATAAACTGAACCTCAAGAAAATGTTTTTGAAACACAAACCAAGAGAAACCCAGTGTAAAGGGAATTTCTAGGACAAATTGTGATTTACATACACATGAGTAGCTGCTTTTCAAGGCAAAACTGCTCAGCATAGCATTCTGCACAGAGAGGGCCTGGTAAATATTGTTGTTGATGATTAGAAGTTTATTATGAAAAGAAAGGAATGTTGTGGATGACATGTCCAAGTGTCTCAAGTTACTGTAGAACATTTTTTAAAATGCAACTATTAAATAAAATATTTTTTTCAAGTACATGGTAAGAATCTGAACAGATTATTTAGTCAATTCTGGCCCAAAACATTTCACAAAATAAGATATTCGCAGAAAATAAAAATAAAATTTTCAGTGGTTCCCATAAACCTGACAAAAGCCTGTGTCCTTGATGATTTTTCAGACCTTGATGCTGAGCATTCACCGCGACCTCATGTCCAGATGCTCATATCCTTGAACAAACGCCCCTGCTCAGGTGCCCTGTTGGCATTCTTTCCTCACAGGGGCGTCTCTTCTGTTCCAATATCACGCGAAGATAAGGCCTTGCTGTGTTTTCATTGTGAGTTAGCAGGACTGGTGGTAGGCGAGTCCAGGGCACGTTTACAAAGCCACCTCCCCCACTTGAGAACTGTGCCTTTGATCTCCTTTCATAGCCCTCGTCCAGCACTGACCCTTCTAACCCTGCTCTGCCTTCCAGGGTCTTGCTGGGACACAGGAGAGAGGGCAGTTGACAGAGGGCTGGGCTGAGGTCAGCGGCAGGGCCGACGGCCCCTCCTGGCCAGGGGGTGCACCCTGGGCTGGGCTGGAAGTCAGCAGCAGGGCCGACAGCCCCTCCTGGCCAGGGGATGTGCCCTGGCCTGGGTTGGAGGTCAGCAGCAGGGCCAACAGCCCCTCCTGGCCAGGGGGTGCACCCTGCAGGCAGCCCCCCTCCTCAGACCCCGAGGGAGGAAGGAACATCTGTGAGACGTTCTGTGAGTGTCCCTGTTACATGCAGGCTGTCACCAAGAGACAGTCTGTGCCAGGGCACAGCTCTCCTCCCGTATCAAAAAAGCGAGTCTGGTAAAGCAGCAGAGATTCAGAAGTAGAGGATGGGGGACTCAGCAAGAAACCTGTGGGTGGAGCCCTAGAAGTGGGAGGGGAGGAGAGGAGCGGCCCCAGGCCAGAGGGACTGTTGGTCAACACACACTTCACTGGCTTCAGTTAACCAATTCAAACAACACTTCTTGAGTGGCCCTTTTTGTTCCCAGACATGGTTCTAGGAGGTGGAATTCCAGCCGTCACAACTTTTACATTTCAGCAAGCAAGGAGACCGACAAAAAACACGTGGACAGGTGAGCACGCAGGGCAATTTCAGCGGTGATCAGTGCTGCGGAGAAAAAGAAGGCAGGATCAAGGATGAAGTGTCCTTGTGTGTACATGTGTGTGCACATGTGCATGCCTGGGTATGTGCGTGCATGTGTGTGCATGTGTGCGTGCGCATGTGTGTGCATGCGTATGGATGCACGCATGTGTGCCTGGGTGTGTGCATGCGTGCGCATGTGTGCATGTGTGTGGTACGTGGGTATGCATACTTGTAGGCAGGGCTCTGCATGGTCATTTTGAGAACTGCTCAGGCAGCTTCTCTGAGGAAGTGACCTTTTTGCAGAGAACCCTGGAACCAAGAGGTGAGCAAGTCGTGAATATTTTGTAAAACCTGGCTGTGCTCTCTTTTTCCTCCGGCTCAGGATGCACAGTGTGCAGCGTGTCCTGGGAGAGCGGGGCCAGAGCACTTCTTCCAGTCCAGGGAGACTGGGGGATTGGAGAGCGGTGGGAGGTGGTGGGAAACGTCACAGCTGGCCAGGCTGGGGATCCGAGGAGGGTGCAGGGGCTTGTGGGGTGCAAGCAGCAGACAAGGAGCAAGGGCTGTGCCACACAGTGTCAGTAAGGCCCACCCACCCCAGGCTGGAGCTGCCTCCCCACCTCTGGGAGCCCAGGTGATTGATCACCCAGTGCTTTCAGGCTGCAACTTTCCTTCACCAGGACAGCCTGGGTCCCAGGGCAGAGGTCCTGGGGCCTTCCCAGGCCTTTCCTGACCTAGGAGAGGATCCTTCCATCAGTGTGGATGCAGCATTCTGTCCTCTTTTCCACCTAGAGCTGAAAAAATAATACACATCTAATCTTCCTTTGGAAATCTATCTGCATTAAACTCGTGTCTTCAAATGTGTATTCAGAGATGTCTGATGGCATGCAGAAAGATGCAAAAGAAATTAACATGGTGACCTTTCCAAAATGCAGCTTTCCTGCTCAGACCCAGCCTTGCCCACCTTGTTTGGCCTCCCTCCCGCCTCACCTGCACCGCTCGGTCCCTGCACCAGCCAAGCCCTTGGTGCTGGTTGCTCAGCCTGGAGCTCTGCTCACGGGTGTGGCTTCCTCTTCTGGCCCACAGGGATGCATCCTGTACGTCTAGGCTTAAGCCACCACAGCATCCCAGCCTGGACGAGCACTCCTGGGAGCTGCCATAGCAGCCGTTTGCTTTCTCCTCACAGAGCATGTCACACCAGGCATGTCCCCCTCCCGCTGCAGGCTCAGGGGCCTCCAGAGCAGGAACTGCTGAGCTCATTGACTGACCTAGAGGCTGACAGTCTGCCCAAAGACCACCCAAAACACACGTGCGAAGCAAACAGTGCAGCACATCCTCCAGTGAGTGGGTTCCCGTGAAAAGTACCAGCCAAACTTGAGCCAGCACACAGCAGCCAAGGCTAAGTGGTCAGGAGCGAAGGCTGCAGAAGTAAGCAAGGGTCAGGGTGGTGGATGCCAGTGGAGGACAGGAAGGAGGCGAAGGATTGGCCGTCCTTGACACTGGCCACTGCAAACCAGCTTCACATGTCTTACCTGTAGGAAGAAGCCCACCCCCACTTGGCCATCCTGGACACTGACCACTGCAAAGCAGCCGCACACATTGTACCTGTAGTAATAAGTCCACCCCACTTGGCCATCCTGGACACTGACCACTGCAAAGCAGCTGCACGCATCATAGCTGTAGGAAGACGTCCACCCCACTGACTGCTCTGTACCAGGGCATCGGAAAGCCTCCGCAAGTTCCTCCACCCAGCGCTGTCCTTCATCAGCATGAGGTGCTGATTTCTTAAGTTCTTCAAACATCAGTGTCCTCCTAAGGATAACAGGAGAAAGAGCAGCACCTACCTTACAGGGGTTTGTGTGGATTAAATGAGTCACGTGCTTAGCACAGTGAATGGAACAGAAAAGTAAATTATGGGGAGCGGATGTGGCTCAAGCAGTTGAGTGTTGCTTCCCACATGGGAGGTCCGGGTTTGGTTCCCAGTGCCTCCTAAAATAAAAAAAAACAAAACAGACAACTAGCAAAAAAATAGAAAAAAACAACTCAGGGGAGCCAATGTGACTCAGTGGTTGAGTGCTGGCTTCCCACAAATGAGGTTCCAGGTTCAATCCCTGGCCCAATACCTAAAAAAAAAAAGTAAATTATAAGGATGGTAGTCAGTAGCAATAACTATGCATATGCGTATGTGTGTGTGTAGAAGTAACGGGATAGTAATAGTAAGAGTAGGAGTAGTAATGGTAATGACAGGAGTAACAGTAGTAGCTATATTGGTGGCAGGAGTAACAAGAGTAACAGGAGAATAGGAACAGTAGAGTATGAGGAGAAGTAACAGCAGTAGTAGTAACAGTAGTAGTAACAACAGTATTCAAAACTAACAGTAGCATTAGTAATGGTAGTCATAATGAAAGGAGCAACAGTAGCAGCAGTAACATAGTAGCAACATGAGCAACAATAGTAGCTGTAACAGTAGTAATAAATTAACAGTAGTAGTGACATGAGTAACAGTAGTAACAGTAGTAATGATAGTAGAGACAGGAGTGACAGTAGTAGTAGTAATAGCAACACAGTAGCTATAATAACAGTAGTCTTAGTGACCGTAATAACAGTAGCAGTGATAATGTAGTAGTGAGGAAATAACAGTAGAAGTAGTAACAGCAACAACCGTAACAATGGTAGTAGTGACAGGAATAACAATAGTGGCTGTAACAGTACCACTACCAGTAGTAATGGTAGTAGAGACAGGAGTAATGATAACAACAGTAACAATAGCAATAATAAAATAACAGTAGCAGTAGCAGTAGTAATGATAGTCATAGAGACTGGAGCAACAGCAGCAGTAATATAATGACAGGAGTAACAGTAGTAGTAACAGTAATAACAACAATAACAATAGCAGTGATAGTAGTAGTGGTGACAGGAACAATAGTAATAGTAGTAACAGTAGCAATAATAGTAACAGAACCAGTAGAAATGGTAGTAGAGGAGTAACAGTAGCAGCAGTAATGTAGTACTGACAGGAGTAACAGTAGTAACAAGAGTAACAGTGATAGTAGTGACAGGAGTCACCGTAATAGGGGTGGTGGTAGTAGTAAGGGTACTGATACTCTTTTCATTGAACAGCATGAAGGAGCAGCTCCTGGAATTATTACTCAGTGTAGCAGTTTGATATTATTGATGAATACCAAAAAGGAATATTGAATTATGTTTGTAAACTGATCTTTTCCTCTGGGCATATGAGATTATATCAGATTCATAGGTTTACTTGATTAAGTAATCAGGTAAACCTCTTGTGCCAGTAGGGAGTTGAGTTCCCCACCCCTTGGAGCAACAGTAGCAGCAGTAACATAGTAGCAACATGATTGGTGGGTGGGGACTCACAGGTTATAAGGCATGGCAAAGGACAGAGTTAAGGGTTTTTAATGTTGGAGTTTTGATGTTGAAGTTTGGTGCTGAAGCTGGAGCCCTGGGAAGAGAGGGACCCTGAACCCAGCAAGAGGCAAGACCCTGGAAGGGAGGAACCCAGGAAGCCTGAACCCTCGTGGATGTCGGCAGCCATCTTGCTCCAACACGTGGAAATAGATTTTGGTGAAGGAATTAACTTGTGCTTATGGCCTGGTATCTGTAAGCTCCTACCCCAAGTAAATACCCTTTATAAAAGCCAACCGATTTCTAGTATTTTGCATCAGCACCCTTTGGCTAATGCTCTCGGCGAGTAGGAAAAGGCGCGCCATCTCGCAGGCACCACCTCCAGTTCCTCTGGGCAGGTGTCCCCCTCTGCCTCCTTCCCACGCCCAGGACCCACATGTCGGGTGCTCCTGGAAACGAAGGACCCACCATCAACTGAACAAGGGGGTCTGGAGGAGAGGAGGATGGGGGAGGAAAGACGAGGGGGAGGGCAGGAAGGGCTGAGAAGTCCGAGGAGGCAGCGAGGAGCAGCTGTGCTCCCCCAAGGCCGTTGCACACGCACACACACGCAGACACACGGGTGTGTGCACACACTCCACCCACCCCAGGGAGACTCACTGGACAGGGGAGATGAGCAGGAACTCCTTCTCAGCTCCCCCAACTGCACCCACGGCCCTGAAAAGCACTTTGACCTCCCACGTGCAGGGAGCCCCAGGCTGCTGAGGACCTGGGTGTGCTTGGGAGATGGACGTGCAGACAATGGGGTGGCGGTTGGAGGTCACCGTAGGGCCACTGTGGGGGCCAGCCTCATCTAAGGTGCTCCCTGGGCCTCAGGACACCCTCAGGGCTTTCTCCTCTCCCTCAGCCCGCATGCCCTGAGCCTCTCACCTCTGTACTTAGATTTCCTCCGGCCTGTTTGTTTTGTTGTGTGTGTGCTTTAAACTTTTGTTACAGAGGTCGCAGAGGCACCACTTTTCCTCTCCCCTGGAAGCAGGAGCTCTGCGTGGCCTCTGTCCCCCCTCAGCCTGCTTTCGACAAGCTCAAAACCATCACAGAGGACAATCGTTTGAGCAGCCCCAGGCCTCAGAAATGACTCTTTCTTCACTCCAAACTCAGGGCCAGAGAAGCCTTGAGGAGCATATGGAAGGAAAGGGCTGGGGAAAGCAGGCAGGAGCTGCGCCCCGGCTGTGAGGGCCCCACGGCCTCCAGGGGCCTCGCGTGGCATCTGCGGCTCCAGCACGGTCTGGGGCTGTTGGTGCCAAAGCTTTAAAAGATAAAGGGGTCTGAATAAAACTGAACAAGACTGCAGTTCCTTCAGCACGAGTGCTGCACTTCAGGGTGCATTTGGTATGGCATTCTGCTCCTGTTACCCAGATTGACTTAATTTTCAATATTGATTTTCCAGACTGAAGTGCTTGTGACTTGGGTGATTCCGTAATGAAATCCTTTTACTGTGAACTACTGTGACGAGAAATTAAAATGGACCGCACAGGGGACCATCCAGGAATGCCTGGCACTTGCAAGGCAGAAGGTAAGCAAGCTCTGCTTAGGGTCTGCAGAGAGAACTTCTGAAAGGGCAGGGCTGCCTGGATATGCAGCTGCTGGCCTAGGACATGCACCTAGAACAAGGCGACTTCCTGTTTGACGCCCACTTCAAGTACGAAATGCACGAAAGCGAGGGCACCAACCACTTTTCTCTGCAGGGCGCCACAGCGTGCTGCGGCATCATTGGCACCTGCAGGATCACTCAGGAATAGGCCATCCCCAACCAACCCTGAGCCAAATGCATGCACCCCACTGTGCAATGCCCACTGGTTGTCTCCCAGCATGTAGTCTTGACATTGCCTGAGACCCCATCTGTCCCTGTTGCTCAGAGGCTGAGTGACCAATTCAGGCCAGTGGTTTGCACATGAACACTTTCTGGGCTGGTACCACCTGGCTTTTCCTTAAAGGGAAAGGGCAAGACCTCCTTCTGCTCCACTTTCTCCACTGCAAGCTACAAAGCAGACACTGTGAGCCAAGAGGAAAGCTGTGCTTGAAGATGGCAGCCCAGAGGGAAGCTGTGCTCAGTGGTCATGGAGCCCCCACACCAGAGCTTCCTCCTTTCCAGATGTCCATGTGTGAGAGGAATAACTACTGGCTATTGAAAGCCACAGAGATTTTGGCTCTCTCTGTAAGCTGCCAGATCAATATCCTGACCACTATGCACACCATAGGTTTAGAATGGATGGAAACTGTGTCATTCCTTTTCCCAAGAAAGATCAGGTCTGGCTTTCCTTTTGTGACACATTCCATGTCTGTAACAGTTTGATATTATTGATGAATTCCACAAAGAAATATTCGATTATATTTCTAAACTGGTCTTTTCCTCTGGGCATATTAGACTTTATTGGATTCAGAGGTTTACTTGATTAAATAATGATTAAGGCTTTGATTGGGCCACATCAGTAGGGCATTTCACCCCCACCCCCTTGGTGGGTGGGGACTCACAGAGAAAATGACATGGCAGAAGAGTTAGTTGGAGTTTTGAGCTGGAGCCCCAGGAAGTAAGCACACAGAGGATCTTGGTCATGAGGAAAGAGAAAAGGCCCTGGGAAGAGAAACAAGTCATTCATCTGAGAGTCTAAGCTGACCTTATGGAGAAAACAGGAGCTGAGCCTGGAGAAAGGCAAGCCCCGGGAAGAGGGAACCCAGAAAGCCTAAACCCTCGCAGATGTCGGCAGCCATTTAACTCCAATACATGAAAATAGACTTTGGTGAGGGAAGTAAGTTATGCTTTATGGCCTGGCAACTGAAAGCTTCTACCCCAAATAAATACCCTTTCTGAAGGCCAGCAGATTTCTGGTATTTTGCACAAGTACCCCTTTGGCTGGCTAATATAGTGTCCCTATGGTAAAGTAACGCAAATGGTTTTGGTGTTGCAGTGCCTTGGTGTTACCTGGTTTCCTTGGTGTTACCTGGTTTCCTTGGTGTCCAGCTGGCCAGGCACCAATAGTGGGTGAGGCTACTTCTCTGTGGTGAATGAGACTGGCTGGGGGTTCATCTCTAGACATCTGACTGCACCTCCATGCTCCAAACTACACTGATTGAAAGGACATGTCACACAAAGCACAACACAAAGCAAAGAAGGAGCTGTCTGTGCTGGTTGAGAGGGAACTTCTAGGAGGAAAAACAGATTATATTAAGCAAGGCTTAAAACTCTCTTTTTGAATTTGTTAGCTCTTGACTTTCTAACTCAGCTTACGCAGTATAGGCAAGAAAGGCAAACACGTCTCCCAGAAGGCAGCTCCATTCGGAAAGTCGGCTTTATGTGGAGACTTAGAACATAGCCAAGCTCTCCTGGAAGCAAATGTGCCGGGAGAGGAGCCAGAGGCCTCACGGGGCCAGGGAGGGGCGCAGCTGTGCCTTCCGCTGCAGAGGAGGACGCTGGCGCTGAGAGGTCCGGCCGTCCGCACTTACCATCCTGATTCCCAGCCTGACGTCCAGCCCACAGCTCCCACCAACTCCAAACTGTGGACTATGGAGAGGCGGAACAGGCGACCCTTGGAGCTGCTCCCATTGGCTTCTTGCCCAGGCCCAGCCACCTCTACCCTATTTTATCCAGCATTTGGGAGTATCTTGTTAATGTGAAGAAGTTCACAGGCAAGCTGGAAAAGTGCTAGTATTAGAAGGATTATACCAATGTTGTCAACATGTCAGCATTTGATTTTGGTTTGTTTCCCAATGTGGGTAGCTATGTGAGAGAAATTTTAATAACAATTAACCTTTTAATATAATGAAATGACTTCATAACATAGCGCTGATGTTAATTTTTTCTAAACAAATGTGGAAGACCATATATATTCACAATTGAATGTAGCATCTCCATTTCCTTTCTTCCTAGGACTCTCACTTGAAAAAAACCCTTAAAGTCTATGCTAAGTGAATGCTCTTTATGGGTCAAATATTGGCCCTTCAAAGTATCTTTTGGAAAAAATGTCATTCAGAAACAAGACTAGTATGCAATTCTATTTGATTCCTTAAATGAAATACAGGTGTAAAACAACAAGACTGATTTTTTTTCTGCATGAATGGCTCTGAGGGCACAGTTCAGAAAATATTTTGAGCATAGCAGTAATAGTGGGATCATTGTATAGTTTTGTTTTTTTTAAGATTTATTTTACATATTTATCCTTGCCCCACCCCCTTGTTGTTTGCAGTCACTGTCTATTCTCTGTGTCCATTTGCTATGTGCTTTCTGTGTCTGCTCATCTTCTCTTTAGGAGGTACCAGGAACCAAACCTGGGACCTCCCATGTGGGAGAGAGAGGTTCAATCACTTGAGCCACCTCAGCGACCTGGTTTGTTGTGTCTCTCATTGTCTTTCCTCTTTGTGTCTCTTTGTTGCATCATCCTGTTGCCCTAGCTTGTCTCCTCTAGGAAGCACTGGGAACTGAACCCAGGACCTCCCATGTGGTAGGCAGAAGCCCAATCTCTTGAGCCACATGTGCTTCCCTGTACAGTTTTTTGGTAACTATTTTAAAGGAACCATTAGGATATGGTGGATGTCTGGGGGTAGTTTAATTGAAGAAATTAACAATTTCTTTTTGGCAACAATTCTTCCAGCAACCAAATTGCTTCTCTATTTGTGTTCAGTTGGTCTCTGAATAGCTAGAGGAATTTTCCCCTTTCTTTGCTTCTCTATTTTAGGATCAAAAGAAAAGTTTGCATTCCTCCCTGAAGACTCTGTGGTTCTTAAGAGCTATTCTCATCTGGCCTGGAAATATGTGAGGTTTAAAACTGAGTGATAAAGAGGCATGAGGGGCACCCGAAGAGGTGACAGGAGCTCCGTTTCCAAAGGACAGTCTGCACGCTTTTGTTACTTTCATTCCAAGCCACTGCTAACATCCGAGACCAACAGGTAGCTGAGGAGGCAGGAAGGAGGTTCTTTCCCATGACCGTCTGCAAGCTGAAGTTTGCTGATAAACTCTCCATCAACTGCAAGTAGCAGTCCATCCTCCAGTGTGGAGCGAGGTCAGCTCAACCACCTGCAGGCAACGTGCAAGTCTCTATAGGGGAGAAATACTTAAAGTATTCCTTTTCTCCCTGAACTTGCTGCTCTGCAAAAAGAGCTGGCCGAGCTGTGACAATCCACCAGCACCTCCTCCAGTTTCTGCAAACTGTCCTCCCTAAGAACAAAAACCAACTGTGCAAGCCCTTCCCAGGCCGTAGAGCAGAGTCCTTTGACCACTAACCGCGGGAGGATGTCTTGGTCGCTGGTGCTGTTTCCGGAGGCAATCTTCTAAACTGTCAGCAGGATTTACGCCTCGTTATTCTCTGGGCTGAATGATGCCTCAAATGTCAGGTTTTCCTCTTCCCACAGGATGGGGAGGAGAACAACTCCCATTCTGGGTGAGGCTTTTTCTCCTTTGAATTGAGAGTGATCTAGCTCTCCCCCCTCTGTAGCTGCCACCATAATTGATGGGCCTCTGGATTTATTGGCTCAATTAAGGCTCCAGCTCATGACACCAACTAGTGGATTCTGTCTAGTCCCTGAAAAAACATTCAATTCTGTGGGGGAAAGAAATAGGTGCAGTTGCTGATCGACTGGTGGAGCCTGTTAGGGTAACCCTGGCCTGTGAGTAAACAGCCCAGGAATGAAGAGCTTCAGCGTCAAGGAAAGGAAGTCGGGGCCTTTTCAGAACACCCCTTGGCTCGATGGCTCCCCCGCCACACGCTGCTCTGCCTTAGCAGTTAGCCTCTTCCCACCAACGAGGGGGTCCTGGGAGCTGCAGACCAGCACCAGGCCATGGACGCATGAGTCTTGAGGGCTCAGTCCCAACCACCCCTTTTAATGAATTCATTCAGAAGAGGTGGAAAAGCAGCCGGTGCGAGCACCAGTGTCCATAGAAGCTGGCCCTGCCCCTCACAAGCTCCACTGAGTGCTGCACCCCCGGCCCTCATGGGTCCAGGAACGCTAGCCCGGCAGGTCCACCATGTACAGGAATGGGCCACAAGGACGTCTGCTGCAACGCTCGCAGGGAAAAGTCTCTGTTCTAGTAAGGGCTGGTGCACGAGCGGTGGTCCCTCCTGTGCAGGGGAGGTGGCTTGTAGCCACCTTCTTACAGCCACGCCAGGGGAGGCTCAGCTGAGGAAGGCAGAACAGACAGTGAAGGAAACACATCTTGATTTATCCTGGAACCACCTTGCTCTGGGGGTTTTGTCATGGGCTGAGAAGCCACTTATGGTTCACGTGCTGCAGCTGGTAAGCATTCCAGCTGGCCAGGTTCAAGCCCAAAGCCCTTGTGGTGCTGCAGGTGGGACTGTGCATCATACACTCCCAACTCCCAAATCCCAAACAAAACCTGTCTTCTTGGCTCTGATGTGATTTGAAGTCCTGTCAAAGAAAAGACAAAATTAAATCCTGCTTTTAATATCAGAAATCAGGGAGAGACTCTGATTTCCAGAGGAAATCAACCTAGAACTTTAATGAGAGGGCAAAAGTGACATCAAGCTCACTGTTAAAACTAGAATAAGAAGAATGCACAGTGAAAGGAGCCAGACACAGAGGTACACACTGCACGAGCCACTGGCAGGAAGTGTCACGAGCAGGTGGAGCCACAGGTTGGAGGTCGCCAGGGGCTCTGCAGGAGGGGGCAGTGACTGTCAGGGAATGTTCTGGAACCAGGCAGTGGCAAAAGCTGCTCAGCCTTGTGAAGGTGCTAAAGCCACTGAATAGTTAACTTTAACGTAGATAAACGGTAAATTTTGTTATGAGTATTTTTCCACAATAAAAATAAATAAAAACTGGAATAAGCTTAGTGCAGCAATGATGCAATAAGTAGAAGCATTCTCATTCATGAGCTAAATACCCAATTAAATTTTAGAAAATTTCCGTATTTCAATGTTTCATATATGTGTTTTTTCCCCACATTTTAAGATACATGATGGCTACTTACAACATATATTGTCAGTTCATTGCTTGTTTAATTTCTTGTAATTTTTACTGAAATAAATTATTTTTAAGACAACAAACATACCACTTGCTTTTGGCAACTGTCTAGCTATTATGTCTTAAGGGCTATTATGAAACATTTATTAGGTATAATATATACCAGTGCTACCTTGACACTGAGAATATGAAGGCCTTGGGTTGCTTAAGAAAATGCAAGTGTTGATTCTCTAGGATATGCCCATTCCAGGGACAAAACCATTTTCATACAAACAGGAAAACTTACTAGCCCATGATAGAGTGAGGTAAAATATTTAGCTCTAAGTGGAAATAAACATGAAATTTTGATTTCTGTATTCAAGCTCTGTAGGAGGCAGGGACTAACGTGGCTAACATATTGGACAGTCTGTCAGGGTAAAGCCAACTTTTCAATTCCAATCCGGTATAGTTTCTGAGTACAGCTGTTGTAGACTAAGCTAACTGTGGAGATGCAAACAAGCAATTCTTCCACAGCTACAGGAGAGCCGCTGAGCAGTATCCCTGTGCTTGGAGAATCACAGCTGAAAAGCCTAAGGTTTCATGAACTTATTTGAGAGGGATTATATACTTGAAGCAGTTACTATTTTCTCATTTTTCAATGAGGAGTAACGATGTCATTTCCCCAAAACATTTCTTCAGGAACAATTGAAAGTTGACTAAGAGATGCTGGGACTGCTTGGAGAAACTGGTTTTCCATATTGGGCTGGAAAGATGAAAACCTCTTCATTTCATCTCAATTCATTTCAGTTCACTTCCTTTCACCTCAAATATGTGCTTGGTTTCAGCATCTTCAGAGGGCTTACGATGTCACTTCCCATATGAGGATCAAGTGTGGGTGGACAGGGGTCTCTGTTTTCAGCCTCTCTGATGGTTAAACTGAAGATGCCTGAGGGGGCAGCGCCTGTTGGTGGTGTTTCCCTTAGAGGCTCCTCTGAAGAAAATCTTCCCATAATGGGCTGACCTCCCAATTCATAAAACTAATAGAGTGTAGATAAGCAAACATTTTCTAACAGTTAAACACAAGTTTGGGGATCACAACAGCTTTTGGGAGAAATGGTATGGGGTGGGTTTATTTCTTGTTTTGTGCGCAAGGTGTGACGAAGGATCCTGTATGGCTGAAGTTTCCCTGTTTGCCCATGGGAAGAGAATGCTCTAGGCTGGAGCTGAGGCCCAGGGCTCCCATGATTACCAGGAGGCTTCGGGGCCTGGGGTCTGAGATGTCAGTGGACGTTCCCATCGCAGCCTCGTTGACTCAGACCACCAAGAGGTGGGAGGCCCCTGAATCTTCCCTGCCCCCTCTGAACGGCCCGCTTGGTAGAGTGGGAACGTACAACTGACAATCTCTGTTTCGTGCAAAACAACCTGGCCTGGAATTCAACCCTGGACTTGGTGGCTCCAGACACTTCCCGGAAGGAAGAGGCAGATAGAGTCAGGGCATATTTATTTTAGAGGAACCAAGAGGGGCAGGGAACACGTTCAGCAGAAACAGGACTGCCAAGGAGCTGTCTCCAGCAGCCCTGGAAAACGTAAGAAAAAATGTGCTTAGAAGTCTGGAAAATCCCAAAGCACCAGTGTTCCTCAGAAATGTTATCAGGGAGGGTGCACCACCCAAGCTGTGGAATTTTATGGGATTCTGTGACAGCCAGGGGAAGGAGGGACAGAAACCAGAGGCTTCGCCGTCCCTGTCTCTGGCTCCCTGCTCGTTACGATAGCCCAGCTCGCACATTCTCCTTGCACGGCCCAAACCCACCCGCCCTGGCATCAGGGAGGCCTTCCTCCCAGCAGCTGCATCACGTCTTGTAGAGCACGACCCTGTTTGAATCCACAGGAACAGCTCTGTAGGCTCCTTCCCCGCACTGCTACTTGTTTTATTAAACCAAGTTCCGAATGTCCTGGGCTGACTCTGAGACCTGACCGTTGTGCCAGGCGTCACAGAAATTCCACTCCTAGTTCAGAACTTGGAAAACACTCGCTAGCGCAGGAGCAGCTCACGCACCCCACCACTTACCTCTGATTCAGAGTTTAGCAGTTCCCAGACGTCTTCAGAAAGAGGTGCTGCTCCATTCTCAGGTCCAGCCTGCTTGGTGACCTGCTTCTCTGAGTTTCTGGACAGCTCGGCTGGCCACAAACATAGTTAACTGATTTCCCCCCATGGTTCTCAGTCTTGGATGAAGATGATGCAAAATCTCTCAGGCAGAGTAAGCTGGGCTTGCAGTTAGATTGAAGGGGCACTTCAGTTGTTCTAGAACTGGCCTACTAGTGAATTCTTTTTAGAAATTCTGGGACACTACGGATGGAATTTTATCAATAAAATAATTAAAATTCAGAGAATATCAAGAAAAGAATAAAATTCACCACCAATGCCATTTTCCAAGAAAATCACTCTTAAAATTTTGGTATATTTTGGTATACCTCTTTTCAGTCTTTCTATATATATATACATAATTGCCTAATTTAGACCATACTTTATATATAATTTTCTGTAAGTTTTATCATAACTTTGTAGTGCTCTTTACATTATTAATTTTCAAGACTCTGAGAATCATCTGTTGCAAGAAGTTTCTGCTAGACTACCACAATATTCTAGCAGGTCATTAGCATTCGTTTTCACTGCTCATTCTCCATTTTTCCCTGTTGCTCTCCACCAGCTGCCTGCAGGAGAAGGTCAAGGTTTCGCCCACCACAACTCTTCCACTCACTGCCCTCCAGACTCCTCTCACCCTAAGAGCAGGCAGGGCCACATCAGCTGCTTGGCCACCAGGGACGTCAGGACAGCATGGCGACTGGGGCTGAGGCGTCCAGCTGCAGACTCACGTTCTCTTGCTGATGCTGCCATCAGCTCTGTCACCCCCTAAAGCGCTCCCCAGCTGGGAAAGGTCACTTTTGTCTCTCTTCCTCTAAAAAGCCATCAGAACACAAAACATTTGGCCAATCTGCTTTTCTGTTATCCTTCAATATTATCCAATAAGAAGTTTAATGATATACAGCATGGAACCCATTTGAGAAGTAGTTTCTTTTTAAATTGACTGATTTTACATGAAGTTAAACCATGTGGATGAAAAGTATAAAATTCAACTAATTATCCATATATGGGGATTTAAAAATAAACATTATAGAAACTTTAAGATACTTACGGAATTCATCTGAATCATTTAATAAATTAAAATGAAAATGTCACACTGTCTCCCAATGCACTGTCATTGTGTTGGCATAATTTTCCTCCCTAATTGTATATCTTCCTGAAGGTATTTTACTGCCATGCTTTTTCATGGTTGTGAAGCAGGGCTGCCCTGAGCTCAGCGTTCCTGGGCATCCGTCCACTGGCTGGAGGCTGTGGGCTTCTGCTCTCAGGGTTGGAAGGCTGACGTTGCCACGTGTTGCCCTCTGCACTCCTGACCAGCCTGGAGATGGCCCAGGACCAAGTGGGACGTGCAGGGGGGAGGAGGGGCCTGGCTAGGAGCTGGGCGGCTCACCTGCAGCCGCGCTCTGGTCCACGTCTGCCACTTAACTGTGTGGCGTGGGGCAAACACGCTTAGCCGCCCTGAGAGTTTCCTCATCTGTGAAATGGGAATGTTGGCGCTGGCCCTGCCCACCGCAGGGTTGTGGTGGGGACTGCAGGGGGTGGTGGAGACACTCTGCAAAACATAAAGCACTAAACGATTCTAGGAGATAAATACTCTTCTATAAAGCCTCGTACAGTCCGAGTAGACAAGAGAACCTGCACATTACATGTGAACAAATTGAATTTTATACTGTGACATTTATAACTTTATATTTTAAGATTGTATTTGTTATGTAAGCAAATATTTTAAACTGCCTAAATGGTAGTTATTTATATATGTGGATTTAGGGGCATCGATATATGCCTGGGCCTGTAATGACAATGCATTTGCACAGGAAATTAAGAAAAGGAGAACAGCTAATATCAAAACAAAGATCCAAGTACGAATGTTTTATTAATTAACAATTTGAATTTCAGCAAAATTGTTGTAAATATTTCAGATTTTATTTATGCCCTTTTTTGCTTCTGGTTTGTAGGTAATGAAAATTTTTCATTTTATAACATTTAATTTGTTTTTTTATCTCTTTTGTTTTCTTCCAGTATTTCAACAATTAATTAATTCAAAAATTGAGATCTAATTCACATATGATAAAGTTCACCCTTTTAAAGTATTCAATTCAGCAGTTTTCAGTACAGTCAAAATTGCGCAGTCAGCACCAGTATCTAATTCCAGAACATTTTCACTGCCCCAAAGAGAAGCCCAGATCCCCAGGGGTCATTTCCCATCCCCCACCCCATCTCCTGACCACCACCAGTTTAACTTCTGTCTCTAGGGAATTGCCAATTCTGGACACTTCATGCAAATGGAATCAAACAATATGTGGCCTTTTGTGTCTGGCTTCTTTCACTTAGCATGATGTTTTCAAGGTTAATCCATATTGTAGCCCAAAAAGTCCTTCATTTCATTTTATGGCTGGAAAATATCCTCTTGTAGGGGACACCATATTTGTTTATCCATTCATCAGCTGATGGACATTTGGGTTGTTTCCTCTATTGGGCAATTATGAATAATACTGCATGATAGGTTTTGGAGGTTTTGTGTGGATATGTTTTCATGTCCCTTGTATATGTACCTAGGAGCAGAATTGCTGGATTCCATGATAACTTTGCCTTTAACATTTTGAAGAACCAAATCTGTTTTCCATGGACGTTGTACCACTTCATGCCCCCACCAGCAAGGCCTCCCCAACACTTGTTATTGTCTGTCTTTTTAATAACAGCCATCCTAGTGGATGCAAAGTGGCATCTCACTGGGGTTTTGATTTGCATTTCCCCCATGGCTAATGCTGTGGAGCATCTTTTCATGTATTTTTTGTCACTTACCTTTAGGTTTCTGATCTGTTTTAAGTTGATTTCTGTATATGACAATAGTGATCCAATTTCAATCTGTTGTATGTGGCTATCGAGTTGTCGAGCACCATTTGTTGGAAAGCACATAGTGTTCTGTCCGCAACTCCATTATATCATTTACCCCAGTTTGCTTTGCATCCAGGCTATTTGCACCTGTGCCTGTCCCCAGGTAGCTGTTGGACTTCTGGCTTGTCTTTCTGGGCCTGCATCCCCCAACTCCCAACTGCACCCAGGCTGCTGCATAAGTAGCTGATGAAAGAGGTGTTGACCTGAATTTATATTAAAGACAAAATGAAAATATCCTTGGTGAGCTTTTACTATAAAGACTTCTGAGGTCTTCTCTCTGTAAGAGCTGCTCTGCTTCTTAACAGCTGTCAATATTTATATATTACACTTGTTTCTACTACTTGTGCAGTGGGATTTTAGGGGCTCAATAATTAGCATCTGCCTTCTTTGGTTTTAGAGTTATATAAAATAATTCCTTTTTTTGTTGTTGTTGGGTCTGCTTAGGTTTTGGGGGGCTCCACTTGGAAATAGAGCCATTGGCACATCTCCACAGCTGTAGATCCCACACTGTGTAGTCTGCTTTTCTGTGGCTGAGAAGCGATCAGAACACAAAGAGAGGAGAGAAAGAACTGGGTGGACTGTTCACTTAATTATTCCAGATTCACTGATCAGATGCTTCAATCAGGGAGGAGTGAGTGAATAAGGGAAAGAGAGAGAAGAAAAGAAACTGGGTTCCATCTTTTTTTAAATTTTAATTTTAATTTTTAAAGAAGCTTTAGAATACATAAATGTTACATAAAAAATATAGGGGATTCCCATACGCCCCACCCTCTCTTCCTCCCACACTTTCCCATACTAACAACATTTGATTAGTGTTATACATTTGTTACAGTTGATGAGCATGTATTGAAGCATCACTGCAAACCATGGACTATAGTTTACATTATAATTTACACTTTGCTCCTCACAATTTTATAGGTTATGACAAAATATATAATGACCTGTGTTCATAATTGCAATGTCATGCAGGACAATTCCAATGTCCTGAAAATGCCCCCACATTGCACCTATTCTTCCTGCTCCCTCCCTTCAGAGCCTCCAGTAACCACTGCCTTTATATCAATGATAAAGAGTTCATCCATTTCTAGAATATCAATAAGTCTATTTTAATCCATTGCTCCTTCCCCAATCTTGAGGATTTGGGGATGACAATGCCCACTCTGTTTCTCTTGTGGGGGAGGCTTAGATTCCGTGGGGCAGATAGGATGGAGCCATCTTGCTTGCAGTTGCAGATACTCTCTGTTCCTTGGGATGGGCTTTGTCCATCTCCATCTCCTTGTTGGTTGTCTTGGGTGAATTCAATGAACTGGAGGGTAGGTTTTGCAACTCTGCTGAGATTCAGGGCTCAACTGGAACATGAACAGATCAAAGATTTAAGTCTCTGGGACATATATTTAGCAAGTATAGTGCTAACTATAGGTTCAGGTAATAGGGACAGAAGAGCCATGTGTAAGGAAACTACAAATGAGTCTAACTCTGTTATACTGGGGGGCATAAATCCCAAATTTCTGAGCTACCTGCCTTTCTTATAGTGCCTAGATGTCTCTAGAGCCCTCAGGAGCTCTGCTGTTTGAGGCATTGTTTACTGTGGCAGTCAATGAGATCCTGCTGAGACACACATAAACATAGCCTCTGGAATGACCTCCCAGCTCACTTCGAAAAATCTCTTAGCTATAAAAATTCATTTGTATTTAATATTTCCCCTTTTGGTCCAGGTCTTTTCCCAGATGCATTGCTAGTTGGCACTTGGTAATAATCCTTCAGTGCCAGGGAGGCTTATACCCAGGAGTCATGTCCCACACTGGGGGGAATGTAGTGCATTTATATGCTGAGTTTGGCTTAGAGAGAGGCCACATTTGAGCAATAAGGAGACTTTTAGGAGGTAACGCTTTGGCAATATATAATACTAGGTTAAGTTTCAATTTCACTAGAAAAAGTTCATAAGTACAATAATCAATAACAAGGGCCTGGCATAATAGTCTGACCTCCTTCACTAGACACTGCCCATGTATTCAGGGGATTCTTACTGCTGTATCAGAGGTTGTAGGAAGATTTCCCAGGATGGGAATTCAATCTTCTCTCTGTTATTGTGTGTCTCCACCCACTGAGACAATGCCCCATGAACACTTGAACATATTCATATGCCTTAGAGGCATGCCCCAGGTGCACCCACACACATACATTCCCCATCACTGACACCCCACACCAGTGATCCTCCCATGCCAGTCGTGACCCTTCTGTGACCCAAAACCTCTCCAAAAACAAAGCCAACAAATAGCCAAATAAAATTAATACTGAGCTCTGCCCAGCTGAGAAGTGGGGACCAATTCCCCTCACCCAGAGTGTGCCTCCCATTGTGGAGGATGGTGCATGAAGGAGGTGCATGGAGACATGGAGAGCCAGGAGAAGAGTTCTGTGTGGTGGGTTCAGCCAGTGCCTCACCTCCAAGCATTGCCTCTGAGACTCCTGGGTTTATAATTCAGGCTCAGCATGGCATTGGAACCAGCCAAGAAACACATGGTGTTAGGGCTGGAAGAACTTTTGGGGACTGTCTCTGAATCTTTCCTTAGTTACTTTCAACTCCTGCTAACTTGCATTATAAGCTTCATGACTGAACTATCAAAGAAAGTACTTCCCAGTGTTCATTTAGCTAAGAAAAAGACACATCTTCTATTAGTGAATCTAAAGACAAATTATGTCTGTAGTTTATCAGACCATCCAGTTTGTGTTTGTTAAAGTAAAGGAAGTTAATAATTCTGTGTTTTATGAAGGAAGCATCCTTTTCTGTAATTTCCTTAATCAAGCAATAGTTATATGGAGATCCAATGCTTTTTCTGGGATTTTGTTTTTTTTCCTGAAAGCCATTTGACATAACCTTTAAACTTGAAATTCCCAAGAGTCAGTCCCCGGGTTCATATGAACTCATTGCTCCTTTTCTGAAAATGGATTTATGAAATGATGAATTGGTTCCTGAATGTCACCCTAAGGGCCTGGCCAGAATCCTGGGGAGGGCCTCCTGCTTGAGGTTATGACAAAATATATAATGACCTGTTGAGGCCCCAGGAAGCCAGTAAGCTCTAGAGGGAAGGGCACGGCTCCCCCTTGGCCACCATGGACGCTTGAGGAAAGTGCTTGGATTGGGGGAGAGCTAGTTTGGCTCACAGTTCAGCTCTGAACCAGAGGAGAGGGACAAGCCTGAGAGAGGAAGAAGTCCGGGAGATGCTCAGTGGAGGACAGTGCGGCCATCTGGAGCTGTCTGCCACTTCTCTGTGCTCCTCCTCTGCAGGGGCTCTAGGTGCCCTCCCTGAATGCGGAGAGCCCAGTGCCTTGCTGGAAGTACCGTGCGGGGTGCTGGCGACTTCCTAGGCTCACAGTCGCCTGCCGGGCCTTGCTCCTGGAGCTCTGGTTGTGAGTAGACGTCTGACTGCCCAGAGGCCGCCAAGCTTCGCCGAAGGCCAGGCAGGCCTCATGAGAGGCCTTGCTCCAGCGTCCCCACAGCAGCCCCGGCTGAGGCCAGGCCAGCCTCAGCCCCACAGGTGAGGGAAGAGGCGGGGACAGCAGCCCCACATGTCCCCTAGCCCCATGTGCTGGGGCAGCTGAGGCTACAGACTCCCTGGGGCAGAGAGCGCAGCGCACGCGCCAAATGGCCGTGGTGGTTTGTTCAGGAGCAATCGACGGAACAGACGTGGAGTCACCCAGACTGCGCAGTGGAGTCCAGGTCTCTAACTCCACATGCAGTGAGCTGCTTAAAAAGTAGGAGGGAAATATGACAAGGTAATGAACACTTGCAATCGTGCAGACCATATGAATCGCCATGTGGTTTTAGCTGCAGAGATGACACATCTTGATTATCTAGTACGTAGTTAATTAAAAATAATGAGCTATGTGCATTTTCTCCAAGTTAGTTATTCTTTTCTTGGTACATTACAAAGTAAAGGCTCAGTCAGAGGGTGATTTTTTTGTTTTTAACACTGGAAAAAGGTGTTATTTGTAATGATGAACAAAGCTCTTGATAATTTCAAAATTTCTGGGCAAAAAAGGATACTTAAGTGCGGCTGGGGCGGCTTGCACCCCGATGCTGACGGGGGGGTTTGGAGGGGTCAGACTAGACCGCAGCGGCGTCTGAGGCTGCGGCAGACAGCCTCAGAGGGGCTCTCAGGCGTGGAGGATGCGCGGCAAGGGGAGGAAGAAAGCCGCGGAGACCAGGTCTGTGCGCAAGTCTGGTTTATTGCGGAAGGGGACACAGCTTTATAGGGTTAGGGACTGCGTGGAGGGATTTGATAGGTGCGGGCGGGTACTGCTTCCTGATAGGTGATTGTAAGCGGTTGCTAGGCAGAGGGCTGGCTGAGAGGTTTGGGATAGGGGAGGGGAAAGGGGGAGTGAGAGCTGGCCGGATGTTGGGCTAGGCGGGAGATAGAAAGGGGGAGGGCAGCGCCGGCCAGCCGCTAGCAGCAAAGGCCTAGTCAGGCGTGGTCACCTTGTCTAGGCCCAGTGGGCAGAGGCGGTGTCACCTCTTGCCGCACCGTTTGCTACTGTGGCAAGCCGGGCGCCCTTCCTCCCACACTTAAGACTTTGAAATCCTGTTCCATCCCTTTAGATGCATTACATTAAGCACCTACTATTTGCCAGGTTTTCCGGTAGGTGCTGGGGCTATAGAGTTGAATGAGAAGTGGTCTCTGTTAGACCTGCCAATGCCAGCACACAGGTAAAACCTCTTTCTAACTTTTTCTGTTTACTTCATGATCAACCAGGGAGAGCATGGGAACAGTGTGACAATGTGCAAATCTAAAACTCACCTTGTTCAGAAATGGTAAACAAAAACGTTTGATTCCCATTGTCTCATCCTCAGCATGTCCACGTCCATCAATTTAGGTAGAACACAAGTACCTACAAAGCTTCATTTGAGCTAGGAAAAACTGCAAGTCATGGTGGATTTTGGGTTCCTGCCTCTCCGCAGGTTTAGGCTTTGTCTACCTCTTGCTTGAACCCTCCCATTTATTTTCTGAGGTTGCCTTTTTAGTTCTCCTGTAGAGATCTTCTGACTAACCTTTCTGAACATGACTTTGAGCATGCTGCTCCCTGATTCAAAAGCACTTACTGCCTTTGCAAAAAGTTTATCAAACCACAGTCAGAGGGACAGTCCCCACAAGACCACCCTTACTTCAGACACCCGCAGCAAGTTTGGGCGTCCCGAGGCCACCATCAGTTTTGCTGGATTGCTGGAAGGACTCACTACAGAACTCACTGGGGGCTTTGATAATCGCACCTGAGGGAAAGGTAAAGTTTAAAATCAGCCAAGGAAAAATATGCTGAGGGGAGAGGCAGGGAAGGTCCAAACACAGCGTTTCCTTGCCCATTCCCCATAGAGTCCTAGCAAGGAGCCGTGACAAGGCTCACAGAGGACTGCCAGCCACGGAGAGCAGGGAGCCGTGACAAGGTGCACAGAGGACTGCCAGCCACGGAGAGCAGGGAGCTGTGACAATATGCACGGAGTATTGCCAGCCAGGAAAACTCACTGAGCTTTGCAGTCTGAAGTCTTCGTCGAGGCTCAGTTGCACGCTGCCCATGTGGCTGACCTTCAGTCTCCAGCCCCGAGGTCAGCCTCTTCTGGGGGTTGCATCTGATGCCATGTGGACAAAGCTCCCCTCTTAAATCACATCGTGGCCAACAAAGACACCTCCCAGCTCTGTGCTGAGGCCCAATTCCTTGCTGCCAAGCCTCCACTATTTCCTCGATAGGGACGATTCCGCAGAGCAGCGTTCAGACCCAGCGGGACCTGGTACCCCAGACTTCAGTTTCCTCCCTGGCACCCACTCTCTGCTCACCCTCTTTGCCCACATTCCCGCTGCCAAAGGCATGGCTATCTTTCAACTTCAAGCACAGCTCCTCCCATAGCAAGTTTCTGACCCCTTCCCCCAGTGTGCCCTTTCCTTTTCTGAACCCTTTAACAAGGTTAAACATATGTTTTTCATGGCATTATCTTTCTGACTTGGACTTGGTCTATTTGTGTGATTATTCTCACCTTCCCCTGCTTCCACACTGCAAGGTCCTTGAGGTGATTTACTCCTCTCTCTGTCCTTGGAAGACTCTGGTACAGGATCTGGCACCCAATAGGTGCTCAAAAACATGTCTGTAAATGAAATTCCCATCACCTCTGTCTAGATACTTCACTAAAATGCTAATATCCCTGGGTAGCCTTCCTTCTTTCCTAATTAAAAAAATTATTTCCTCCAAGCGTTTCATTTTATTTTTAAAAGATCATTTTAATTTAACAGTAAATATTATTGTTCATAAATGTAACGTATATATAAACTTTGAAAGTTAGAGCAGTATAAAAAGTATAAGATAATAAGATAAAGACTTATAACAAAAATATGCCCCAAAAATCTTCCCCTCTCCAAACCAGCTTACACAACCAATCACTTTAAACTTTTTAGCTCTTTCATGTGGTTTTTAACAAGAGGTATTATTACGCTCAAGTCCACTTTGATATAACTTTATGTATATCAAGCCCACTTTGATATAATCCTAAGAAATAACTTATATAATTTAAAATCTGATATTAAAAGGAGAAAATTTGAAATACAGAAAAGTAAAAACCACAGTAATTATATTATCTAGGAATAATATCTTTGCATATGTGTTCCTTTCTTTTTAACCAGAATTGAGATCTTTGTATACTCAATTTGAACCATGCTATCATAAAAACTTTTCAAAGATCTTTTTCTAGTGATTTGTAGTATTCCTTAATTTAGTTAATCAAATATCCAATGTTGAGCATTTAGATTGATTCCAGGTTTTCTCTTTTGTAAAAAATGTAATAACAAATACAACTATCATTATAGATAACACTTTATTCAGAGGTCGAGGAATTGTCTGAACTCTTTCTTGGGACAAGTGGTGCCCTGGAGTCCTAACCCACATACAAGGCAGTGTGTCCAGACTCTTGATGCTTATTTCCTGAGAACTTGCACCAAATTACATCAAAGGAGTGACTCTCATGGTGGAGAGGTGTGACTCCTCGATAGAATGGAGATGGTATGTGTTAGAAATTATTAATCGCTCTCAAGATCCTGAGACTACAGCCAGTGAACTTTATGTCGACCCTGGGTAACTTCAGAATAAATTTTGAGGAAGGGAGTGGGGCTCACCAGCATCAGTTGCCCAAGAACAAATGACCCATTTATTATTAAAGCTGAATAGTACCTAAGACGGCACGTGTAGGGCCACCTTCCTCCTTTGAGTAGCAGGGTGTATGGGATGCTGGGTGAGGAAAGACAGTGCTTCTAGGTTCCAATAAGGCACTTGATGAGCTTGCTGATGACATCCTTGGCTGTAAAATGGAGGAAGCTGGTCAAGTGTGACCCTAAGACAGACGTGGTTTCTCTGCTGTAGAAGTTAAAGCTAAGTGGAAATCACTCAGAAACCCATTTCAGCCTAACATTAAGACCACTAAAGAAGAAGCATCTGCCAAAATGGAATGGACTTTCCCTGACCTAGAGATATGGGAGCACAGGCTGAATGGACTCTTGCTGGGGAAGTTTAGAGGGGCTCAATTCCTGGATGTATCTTAGAACTCCATGTCCTTTAAGAGTTTTTATGACCCTTAGTCCATGATTCTTGCTGTAACTAAAGGCAAGGCTGGATGACATTTGCCCTTAGCTCCCCAGATGTAGCTTGTGCCACAGCATCCAGTCATGTTCTCATGGCCAGGCTACCAATGGGTATGAAAAGACTCAACTGATGGAAAGAGCAGAAAAGTCCAAACTGCAGGAAAAACCGAGTGACCCGTACTGACAGTGACCCAACATCCTGTCGTTCCGAGTCCAGGCTTGGGTGTCTCACAGTTCGGGGGACACCGGCCGGCCAGCAGGGGGCAGCAGAGCCCAGGTCCTGACACAATGGTGCCAGGCTGAGCGCAAAACTGGTCCAGGCCATCTTACCTGAGGGCAGAAGGATGGGCTCAGAGGCTAAGTTCCAGTCTAGTGGCCCCAAGACCCAGTGGCTCAGTGACCCAGAAGAAACGAGGATTTTCCTGTTAAGCCGGAACTCAGCCCAAGCTGACCACCCACTGTCATCAATCTTCCCTGGGGAGACAAGCAATGCTTTCTGTCTCCAAGCCCGAAGGAGCAGTGGCCCTGGCCCCTTGGCCTCAGGGCTTCTGCCTGCCGCTTGCAAATGCCCTGAACTTTGAAAGCCACTAACAGCATTCTCCTGACTTTTCCACTGGGGACCTGCCCCACTGCCCTCCTGATTAGTGCTGGACATTTGGAGTCTGGACAGCTGGTTTCCTGCAGGCGGGATTGGGAGGCTGAACTACATCCAGCAATTTGGGAAGGTCACTAGGTCTTTGTTCTCCTCTTTGCTTTCCCGTGCCCTGAAGCAGCATTTTCTGTCACAGCCAAAACATGAAGAATACTTCTGGGGTCCCACTCACTGCTTCACAGGTCCTGTTTTCTGTGCTCTGTTCTCCTTCTCTGCGTTCTGTCCTCTTGAGGCGCATCATCATGACTAATAGGAGTGGGGCAAATGGGCTGAAGCATTAAGACTACCCATTTTGGGAATGGTCTTAGTTGCAGGAATCTCTTCTGTATTTGGAAAGAGTCTGTGCTTTCTTAAAGGTCTTTTCCTTGCAGCAATCAAGATTTTTAAAATTCCACAATGAAATATTTCCATTGTTGGTCATGCTTGATATCATGCATCACTTAGAATTGTATGAATATAATTAAAACAAGCAGGAGATTTGGATACACTCAGAAAAATCAAGACTTCTGAACATGAGCACAGAAAAATAAAGCTGGCATCTCTCACCAGCAATGCCTCTGCTCTGTTTCCAGCTTTACTGGCTCCATCAATGGTTTTGTATGTCTGCACACTCAAGAGGCATGAAGGTACCAATAAAACATGCAACTTCTATAGATATACCTCTGGATTTTTTACTGTGGTTATTTCTTTAGGACAAACAAACATAAAATGCTTGGAGAAAAAGCCATTCTTAAAATATAAATAACATTTTGAATACCAGCCTGGCTGCTGCATGATTAAAAACCATTCTGTTCTCCAGTTTATTCCAAGTTCATTACTTAGAAGCCATTGAACCTGGAAATTCAGGATGTGGCCTCATTTCTAGCCTTCTCTTTGGGAGTCACTTCCCATTCATGCCTGATTTAAATGGCAAAGGTGTCAGTCTCGAGCAGTTGTCCCCACTGCTTCCATCCTTGCCCAAACTATCATTATTTCTTGCTGAATGAGAAACATTCCTCTTAACTGGTCTCCTTATATCTAACCTTGTTTCCCTATAGTCCATTCTCTACATAGCAGCCTGAGAAATTTAAAAAACAAAACAAACTAAAATTCCTCTTTCTTAAAACCCTCTCCATCATGCTTAAATCCAAATTCCTTAATTTGGCTTATAAAGCCCCCTCTTCTCCTTCTACCTTCACTTATTTCTTTTAAAATGTTGCGTTTTAGTAAATTTATTGTTTGTGAAATCATCACAATCCAGTTTTAGAATATTTTCATCATCTGAAAAATTATCTTGAGATTGTTGTCAACTCTGCTCTTACTCCTGGTCCTAGGAAACCACTGATCTGATTTCTGTCTATAAATTTACCTGTTTAGGGCATTTCTGATGAATGGAGTCATATAATACATAGTCTTTTCATCTGAATTCTTTTGCTTAGCATCATGTTTTTGAGATCTACTGATGTTATAGCATGTAGCAAAATGCCCCTCCTTTTAATTGTGGGATAAAATTCTATTATATGGATACACTACATTTTGTTTATCCATTTGCCAATTACCGCATATATGGTTTGTCCCCAGTTTTGAGTTAGTATGAAAAATGCTGTTACGGACATGCACATATAAGTTTCTGTGTGGATACATTTTCATTTTTCTTGGGTCGATTTCTAAGAGTGGTTATGTGGTTAGCGTCTTAACTTTTTAAGAAACTACCAAGCTGATTTCCAATGTGGGCTGTGCTGCTTTACATTTCCATCAGCAATGTATGAGGGTTCCAGTCTCTCTGCATCTTTGTCAATACTTGCTATTTCTCTCATTTGATTATAGTCATTTTATTGCTTTTTTTGGTATCAATGGAGATGGTCATGTAATTTTTGTGCTTTATTCATTTGATATGGTATATTACATTAATTTATTTTTAGATGTTAACCCAACATTGCATTCCTGGGATTAATCACACTCGGTCATGGTATATAATCCTTACTATATGTTGCTTAATTCACTTTGGTAAAAATTTAAGGATTTTTGTGTCTATATACAAGAGGGATATTAGCCTGTAGTTTCTTTTCTGGTGATATCTTTGTCTGGTTTTGGTATCAGGGTAATACTACCCCCATAAATGAGTTGGAAGTTTCCCTCATCCTCTACTTTCTTAAACAGTTAATGTCTTTGTGTTTTTCTAGGAATTTGTTTTTTTATCTAAGTTGTCTATTTGTTGTCATAAAGTTGTCATAATATTCTCTTATCATCCTCTCATTTATATGAGTTTAAAAGTGATGTCTCTCCTTACTTCCTAAGCTTGGTAATTTGTGGCTTCCCTCTTATTTTCTTAGCCATTTTGGCTAAGGGGTTGTAATTTGGTTAATCTTTACAAAAAATCAACTTTTGGTTTTATTTATTTTCTCTATTGTTTTCCAGTTTTTATTTAATTGATTTCCACTCTAATCATTACTTTCTTCCTTCCTCTTGATTTGAGTTTAGTTTGCTCTTCTTTTCAGGTTTTGTAAAGGATGCTTTTCTTCTTTTCTTTTTAAAGATTTTTATTTATTTATTTATTTATCCCCATCCCCATCCCAGTTGTCTGTTCTCTGTGTCTATTTGCTGCATCTTCTTCTTTGTCTGCTTCTGTTGTTATCAGCGGCACAGGAATCTGTGTTTCTTTTTGTTGCGACATCTTGTTGTGTCAGCTTTGCATGTGTGTGGCACCATTCCTGGGCAGGCTGCACTTTCTTTCATGCTGGGCGGCTCTACTTACTGGGCGCACTCCTTGCGCGTGGGGCTCCCGCACGCGGGGGACACCCCTGCGTGGCACGGCACTCCTTGCGCGCATCAGCACTGCGCATGGGTCAGCTCCACACGGGTCAAGGAGGCCTGGGTTTGAACCTCCCATGTGGTAGACGGACGCCCTAACCACTGGGCCAAGTCTGCTTCCCGCTTCTTTTCTGATATAGGCATTAAATCTATAAATTTCTATTTAAAGACTGCTTTAGCTGCAGTTCATGAATTTTGAGATGTTGTGTTTTCATTTTCAATGAGTTCAAAATATTTTAAAATTTTTCTTGTGTTTTCTTCTTTGATCCATGGATTATTTAGAGGTGTGCTATTTAACTTCTAAATATTTGGGGATTTCTCAAATCTATTTCTGTTATGGCTTTCCCCTTCACTTATGGTCAGAAAACATACTTTGCATGATTTCAATATTTTAAAATTTACTGAGACTTGTTTTGTGGCCCAGCATGTTTCTATCCTGGAGAACGTTTTATGTGTACTTGATAGTATTTGTGATTTCTGCACTTGTTGGTTAGAGTGTTCTATAAACATCAGTTTAGTTTATTTGTTCACTTCTTCAGTAACTTTGCTGATTCTCTGTCAAATGTTTCTGTTCATTATTGAGAGTGAGATATTGTATCCTCCAGCTATTATTGTTGAATTGTATATTTCTTCTTTTATTTCTGTCAGTTTATGCTTCATTAATTTGGGGGTACTATTCTTATACATTATAATTGCTATAGCTTCCTGACAATTGACCTTTTTCTTATTATGAAATCTCCTACTTTGTCTCTAGAAATATTTGTTGTTAGATATTAATATAGATACTCCCACTCTTTTATGGTCACTTTTGCATGGTATATCTTTTTCTATCCTTTTACTTTCAATGCATGTGTGTCTGTGAACTTAAGGTATGTCTTCTATAGACAGCATTAGTTAGATCTTACTCTTTTATCCAATTTTATAATCTCTATCTTTTGAATAGGAACTAAGTTCATTCACATTTAAGACAATTATCAGTTTGGTTGGATTTCTGAGTACTATTTTGGTGGATTGTTTTTTATTTATTTGATGTCTTTTGTTCCTTTATTTGTCTTTTACTGCCTCATTTGTGTAAATATATATATTTAGCATACCATTTTTTACCATATTTTTAAAGTTATTTTCTTAGTGGTTGTTCCAGGGATTGCAATATGCATTTTAGCTTATTACAGTCTATTTCAGAGTATTACTAACTTTATTCCAGAAAAATATAGAAGGCCTTGCATCAATATAGCTTCACTCCCTGCCTCCTTTGTTCTCTTATTGTCATATATATGTCATTTATGTTTGCTTTAATTCCATCAATACAGGGCCATAATTGCTTTACACAATCTTATATTTTCCCCTCAGACCCTCAGAGAGGAATTGTTTACATTTCAGAGGAATATTGCTCTCTCTCTCTCTCTCTCTCCCTCTCTCTCTCTCTCTCTCCCTCTCTCTCTCTCTCTTTTTCTCTCTCTCTGGAAGTGCTGGCAGTTCCTATAGAAGCCCCAAGATTAATAGTTTCAGGGTACTTTTCTTGTGGTACAGACCTCATGGCATGCTCAGGTGGCATCTGGTTCTCTGCATTAAACTGACATAAGCTGCTCTGCAGGTGAAAGGCCTTTACCTGGACCCAGAGGTCTCAAGTTTCAGTTTTCAAATGTGTATGTTGAGAAATCATCCATTAATAGTATTGTTCCCTATATATAAATGATTTTTTTCTTGCTTTCAAGATTTTTTCTTTGTATTATCTTTCAACATTATGATAAGTCTAGCTGTAGAACATTTTTTTCTGCTGGGTTCATGGAGCTTCTTGGATTTGTAGATTTATGTTTATCACCAAATTTGTGAACGTTTCACTATTATTTATTCTAGAATTTTTTTGGCATTTTTCTCTCTCTTCCCCTTCTTGGACTCTAATTATGTGTATGTTGCTACACTTATAATTTTCTCCCAAGTCTCTGAGCCTCTGTATACTTTTCCTCAAAAGTTTTAATTTGTCCTTCATACTGGATCATTTCTATTGCTCTATCTTCTCTGATTAGAAGAAAAGTTCACTGATTCTTTCTTCTGCCATCTCAACTATGCTGCTAATCCTCTAGTGAATTTTTCATTTCAGTGACTGTACTTTTCAACTCCATAATTTCCTTTTTCTTTTTTATCATTTCTATTTTTTTTATTGAGATTTCCTGTTCATTGACTCATTATGGTCATACTTTATTTTAAAATTATTTTCTTTAGTTATCTGAACATTTATAATAGCATATTTAAAATACTTCTCTTCTAAATTCAACATCTGGGGAATACTTACTGACAGCTTCTTTTGACTGTCCCTTTTTTCTGAGTGTGGGCCATACTTTTCTGTTTCTGCATATCTCATAATTTTTTGTTGAATACTTGAAATTGTGGATATTAAAACAGCTATAAATTCTCACTTTTTTCCTTTCAAGTTGTTTTTTTTTTGTTCATTTATTTGTTTAGTAACTTGCCTTGACTAAATATGTGAAGTTTTTCTCCTGCACTGTGCAGCCACTAACTTTCATTTCTTGTTTTTATTTCTAAGCCTGTCATCTGAAGAGTTGCTCCTATGTCTGCTTAACTTAATAGTCAGCTGAAGATTGGTAAGTGGTCATGTTCCAATACATTCAGGCAGTGAGGCTTCCACTCTCTGCTGATGCTCCAGAGAAAATTCAAACTTCAGACCATTTTCAACTCTGTATTTTTATTTTCCAAAAAAGCAGGTACTTAGGCTCTGTTTGTCTAAGAGTGTGGTGGCTTGCATGTGCTCTGGTCTCTGCTGCTGAGGCACCAGTCTCCAAGCTTCCAGTGATGTTCAGAAAACATACCAAGCCCATTCATGATGAAATTCACTTTCTCTTGTCTCTTGGTTGTGGCTCTCCTCATCCATGACACTTTGGTACCATTGGCCTTCTTCTTTGTTGAACACACTAAGACCATTTATCCCACATTTCTTTTATATTCTAGTTATCTGGGAATGTTCTTTCTGCAAATCTTGCTTGACTCTTTCCTTCTTTTTCTCATTATTCGTGTCTCTGCCCAAATGTTACCTTCTCAGAAAGGCCTTTCTTGACCATCTTATCTAAAATAGCTTCCCCACACTCTTTTCAGACTCTACCTCTTTATCCTGATTTATTTTCCTCATAGGACTCATCAAAATTATTATGCTATTTATTATTATACATCAGATGGCATGGATTTTTTTTCATGTTTATTGCTGTATCCCCTGGAACAATCCCTAATTAATTCATCTCAATGAGTATTTCTTGAACGACTGAGTTGACAATGAAATTTAACTTTGTCCTCTACATATGTGTCTCTTCTATATTCATGCTTGAAATGCAGTCTTCTTTTTCTTACTCTGAAAATGTTTGCTTAAAATGCTTGGTTTTAGAATAGAAGCTTTTTAAGGGAGACCACAGCGATCTCATTAAGCACTTGGAGGTTTTTGGCAAGAATGATGTAGTAGTGGATGCACCCAAGGTCAGAGAACTCACATTGAATGAAGAATTATTAATAAGATGCGGGAGACCACAAATCCACCTGAGCATCTTCAGGCTCTCAGGTGACTGTCCCTTCCTTCTCCACCACCTTACCCTCCCCCACCCTCTAGCTCTGAACAAATCCACATCTCACCAATCTGGGTTGTGAGGCAAGTTTGCTGTAAAGATGGAGAAAATGATATGGACACTCTAACAGCAGGATTAGTGGAACTATTAGAGAGAAAGAGAGAGAAGGTAAAAGGACACAGGGCATAGGGCTCTTAGCTGGTGTTGAGATTCCATGCAAAGGGTGGGGCCTAATCTTTTTTGTCAGTGGGGAAGGCAAGGGCAGAACAAACCACAGAAAAGGGCTGCTTTGCGAGCTGACAGAGAGGTCTCTAACAGCACACAGGACAGAGGCCCAATTACTCTCCTCATGGACGGGGTAGGCCTGGAGCCAGCAAGGTGCTTCCAAGGAAGTCAAGTAGGTTCCTGGGATTGGTGGGTGTGAGGGGAAGGGTACTCCAGGTATTGGAGGTAGAAGGAGCAGCAGATAGGAAGAAAGAAGCAATCCACTATAGAATCGCTTTTCAAGATTGGCCTCTGAATTATATTTGTTTAGTTCAACCTGAAATTTATGAGCAGAGAACGACTGAGCATCTGGGAAAGGGCCCCTCCCCTGTGACAGGCCACAGGGTGAGGTGAAATGTCCACAGATGCGTTCTAAAAGAACACTCCTCAGGGGTAACGCACATTAGCACACCCACACTGACATGTTACTTCAAGTTTCCACGGCTCACACATGTGCAGAGGCAATTTCTCTAACATTTCCTGCGTGAACATCACAGCTATTGCTTTGCTTCATTTGTCCAAATCGAGTGCTATAAGTTCAGCCTATTTATTCGCATGAGCTTTTCTGGCACAGGTGACTGTTGAAATATGTAATAGAAATAGGGATTTGGGGGAAGTGTGTTTGGAAAAGTCTGGCTAGCCCTGATTAAATGAGGAATGATGCTCCAAGCATCCTGAGCTACTGCAAGAACAACCTGACCTCAGGAAGGATGGAGAGTTGGGGAAACTCTGAAAGCTCAGGGAGGTGCTCTGACCAGTCTGCTGTCTTTGACTTGAGGCAGAAGAGCTGAAGCACTGTCCTGATTTAGGTGACTGGAGCTGAAGACCCTAAAGGTCTTCTCATAGAAATGCTTGGGAGTGATAACAAGGGGGACTTTCAGGACCTGAGCCTGACATGCAGGAATTTGGGTATGGGGGCTGGGCAGAGAGAATGGGGATATGGTAGGAAGGGATCCAAGCCACCCACTTGCCTCTGCTTTCTCCTTGGAAGCAGCGGTATGGACAGGGGACCTCAGCACAGCAGGTCCTTAGGCTCACATGGCAAGCCACATTTCATCCCTTTCATTTGCTCTTTAATGCTGCCTTCAGGTTTAACCCACAGTGGGTTTCCTCTTTTAACATTGTCCTGTGGTTTGCTGACCAGATATCCAGATGTTGTCTTTGGAGCAGACAGAGCACAATCAACCCCTGCAAAGAGTGGTTGAGGGAGATGAATTACACATGAAGCCTCCCTCAGCAGGTCCTTGTACGCGCCAGCAGCCAGGCAGGCCAGAGCTGCCTCGGGGAGCTTTGGGTTGACATGATAGGCCACCAGGCTCCATAGCCAGCACCTTTGAGATGCATTGCTCATCTTCTCTTTGCAGTGCTCCGCTTCCCTTCCCTCTCCAAGTTGCCATAAACACCACAGACCCTTATTACCTGTGCTTGGATTTCTGCCCTAGTCTTACCAGCTTATCTGCTTGACCTCTTAGAAACTTTAAGGAGCTTCCTTATTCTTATCGCATGAGGTGCACACACCCACGCCTAGCTCTGAAGTCCTTCCTCTCTGACCCCACACTGCCTCTCCAAGCACGTTCCTTGCCACACTCCTCACCCCAGACCCTCTGATCCTATAAGTGGGCTCACACTGTCCCCAGCCTTTTCCCTGAAGTCTTGGTTGAAGTTTTTTTAAATGGAATGCTCTCTTACCTCCCTTCTACCTGTTCAAATCCTAGTAAGTCTTTAGGATGCCATTTTCTGGGAAGAATCCATAGACATCTCTGCTCTCACTCCCCTATGAATTTCCCTGGCCTTAGTATTATACCAATAACTCAATGCAATTTTCACTGATGACTAGTAGTTTCAAAGCTTGTTCTTCCAAATAAACAACTAATTTCAATAATGATGGTTTTATTCTATATTTCCTCAGAGAATTTACAGTGATCAAAACAGTTCTGGGCCCACAGTGATTTTTAGCAAATACTTGTTGCATTACTAATTTTGCCTTTTCCAGAACTGAAGAAGACAGCAGTGAGTACAATTCTCTTCTTCATAGTTATTCTGAGATGCTTTAACCATCCTTGAAGGCCTTCACATTTTCTCCAAAATATTTTAACCATCCTCAGCACTGTCACTGTTACTTTGAGATATGTTAACAGTCTTTGACACCTTCAAAGTTACTCAGGTAATTTAAACACTCTCAGGTGCCTTCATGGTTATTCCAAGATGCTATAACCAAACTTGGGGCCTTCAGAGTTTCTCTGAGATGCCTTAATCATCTTCCGGGCCTTCACAATTACTCTGAGATACTTTAACCATCCTCAGGGCTTTCATGATTCTTCAAGATATTCTAACTGATCTCAGGGCCCTTCACAGTTAGTGCAATGTACTTTAACCATCCTCTTTGCCTTCACAGTTACTCTGAGGTACTTCATTCATTGTCAGGGGCCTTCATGGTTACTCTGAGATGCTTTAACCATCCTCAGGGGACATAATGGTTACTCTGAGATGCATTAACCATCCTCAGGGGGTGTGATGGTTACTCTGAAATTCTTTAACCATCCTCAGGACCTTCATGTTTTCTCTGAGATTTTTTAACCATCCTCTATGCCTTCACAGTTACTCTGAGGTACTTTATTCATTGTCATAGTTATTCCAAGATGCCTTAACCATCCTTGGGTGCCTTCATGATTATTATGGGATATTTTAGCCATCATTGGGGGCTATCATGGTTATTCCAAGATACTTTAACCAAGATACTTCAACTATCCTAACTGGCTTCACAGTTACTCTGAAATACTCTAACCCTACGTGGCACCTTAATGATTACTTGGAAATACTTTAGCCATCCTCAAGAACCTGAATGGTTACTCAGATGCTTTAACTATACTTGGTACCTTAAGGATTACTCAGAGATATTTTAACTGTCCTCAGGGACCTTCATGATTACTCTGAGATGCTTTAGTAGTCCTCCGGGACCTTCACTATTATTCTGATATCCTTTAATCACCCTCGGGGCTTTCATGGTTTCTCCAAGATACTTTAGCTGACCTCAGGGCCCTTCTGGAGTACTCCAATGTACTTTATCTTCTGTGCCTTCATGGTTACTCTGAAGTACTTTATTCATTGTCAGGGGCCTTCAAGATTACTCCAGGTGCTTTAACCCTCCTTAGTAACTGCAAGATATTTTAACCATCTTTGAGGGCCTTCATAGTTATTCTGAGCTACTTTAACCATCCTTGAATGCCTTCACATCTTATCTGAGATAATTTAAACATCCTCAGCAACTTCATGGTTACTCTGAGATGCTTTAACTATCATCAGGGACCTTCACACTTACTCTGAGATATTTTAGCTGTCCTTGGGTCCTACAAGTTTACTCTGAGATACTTTAAGAATTTGGTAGCCTTCACTGTTACTCAGAACTATGTTACCTGACCTTAGCGGCCTTCACAGTTACTCCAATGTACTTTAATCAACCTCTGGGGCCTTCGTGGTTACTTAGATTTATTTTCACCATCTTCAGGGACATTTTGGTTACTCTGAAATATTTTAACCATCGTTTTTCCAATGTTGGGGCTGTCACAGTCACTTCTAGTTGCCTTAAACATCCTCAGCTACATCAAGATAGTGTATCCATTTAGGGCCTTCATGGTTACTCAGAGTTACTTTAACTAACTTCAGGGGCCGTCACAGTTACTCCAATGTACTTTAACCATCCTTGGGGCTTTCACAGTTACTCTGAGATGCTTTAATCATCATCAGGTGCCTTCTTGGTTAATCTAAGATGCTTTAACAATCTTGGGGGGTGCTTATCATTACTGCAAGACACTTTAACCAACCTCCGTAACTTCATGGTTTCTCTGAGTTGCTTTAACTGCCCTTGGTGCTTTCATGGTTACTCCAAGATACTTTAACTGTCCATGAGGGCCTTAAGAGTTTCTCCAAGATGCTTTAATAATCCTCAGGGGCCTTCACAGTTCCTCTGGATATTTAAACCATCCTCTGGACCTTCTTGTTTACTCCAAGATTCTTTGTCCCTCCTCTATGGCCTTCACAGCTATTCTGACATACTTTAATCATTGTCATGGGTATTTATGGTTACTCCATCCTCAGGGGCATAATGGCTACTCTGAGATTCTTTAAGCATCCTCTCTGTCTTTACAGTTACTCTGAGGTGCTTTAGTCATTATCAGGGGCCATAATGGTTTCTCTGAGATGCTTTAACTATCCTTGGGGGCCTTCACGATTACTATGACATACATTAACATTGCTGGGAGTCATCGTGGTTACTCCACGATACTTTAGCCATCCTTGCTGCCCTCACAGTTACTCTGAGATGTTTTAACCGTCCTTGGTGCTTTCACAGTCACTCCAAGATACTTTAACCTTCATCAGGGGCTTTCAAGGTTACTTCTAGACACCTTAACTGTTCTTGAGGTCTTTCACACTTACTCTGACATGCTTTATCCATTCTCAGGGCCCTTCATAGTTACTCTGAGACACTTTAACTGACCTCTGGGCCTTTATGGTTTCTCTGAATTGCCTTAACTATCCTAAGTTATTCTGAGATACTTTAACTATTCTTGGGTCCTTTATGGTTACTCCAAAATGCCCCAACCATCCTCAAGGGCCTTCACAGTTACTCAGAGTTACTTTGACCAACTTTGGGACCTTCTCAGTTATTCTGAGATACCTTAACCAATCTTGGAGCCCTTCAGAGTTACACAGTCATTGAGGGACTGTCTATTTGGCATTAAAGGAACAGGATAATGAAGCTAAAGCTACTCATTGGAGACCCTTTTCATATTACTCTCACTGTTCTATTCTCTTTAAGTGCCCTAAGGTCTCCCCACCCTCTCCTACCTGAGTGTTGTGTTGCTTTCTCCCTGTTTTTCCCCACAGTCATTTCAGTTAGTCCTGTGAGGATGCCATTATTATATCCTGATTCAAGTTCACCATGTAAGTTCACAAACGCCTTGGCCTCTGAAGCAGCCCCACCATCAGGCATCACGGAGACTAAGATCCAGAAGTCACACTAGGTACAGGCTGAAGTTTTCATTGTCCTCTGGCCACTGTAATCAGTTATTCTACTTCTAGGATTGGAAATGACAATTTGTAGGGAGTAGAAGAGCCATATTTTCTTAGGAGATGCAGCTTCATTAATCCTCAAAGATACTAGATTTTCTGCTTCACCATTACACACCAAGAACTCCATCACACATTCCAGACACCCGTCTCAGCTTTCTTTTCTCTGTTCTAGCCTCACCTGTGCTTTTGGAGGTCTGGGTTTGGGGTTATCTCCAGCAGGACATAGAATTTTCCTGGGTTAAAACTTCCTATCTCTGATTTGGTTTCGTTTCTCTCAGGTTTGCTGTCTCCACCCCTTGTCAGTCAGTCTGTTAATGACGCTTGGCTCTAACCCTTCTTCGGTGAGTTTATTGCCCCTTTTCACCAACCCAGTTTCTCCCAAGCAGCATATGATATATTTTCTTACCAATTTTACCTTCAATTCAAAACAGAATGGTTGACCTTGTTGACACACTCACCTCTATCCTTGGACCACCAGATTTCATTGTGTGTCCAGGTTAAAGATTTTAACTGACATTAATTTATCAGGAGTAGGTATTGCTTTTAAGCTGTAAAGCAGCAAATCATGTGACAAGCAGGCCAATTTAAAGAGGTTTCTTTTGGCAAGAAAAACCATAATGTAGAATGTGTGATGTATCCAAAATCCCCACACTTAGTTAGGAGACTCTTGTTTCTGCATCATTCCTTTGCAAAATTCGGGAGGTTTCATGGTTCCTTTGGTCTGTTCCATGGACTTTTTAGTCACTAACTCTAGGATTCTCCACTCTCCCCTCATCGTTTGATTTCTTCCATTTTAGGAAATGTGCAGTGAAGTTTAGATTAGAAAGAATTCTTTTGTAAGGAAGAGAATTGCATCCATACTCATGGAGATAGAATTCCTTGCTTCTTAGTGAGGCTATTTGTAACCCAGGCTTAAACCTGATTAACAACAGTCCTGAAGTTTCAGTTTAAGTTTACTAAGAAAATTCCAAATCCTGTTCGAATGGTGAGGAAGAATGTGGGATTAACAAGAGATTTCCATTTAGGAATCTGGGTTTCTCGGGTGCGAAGGGAGGAGCGCGAGGCGCTGAGGACCGCTGGCGCGCTCGCGGGTGACTGGAGAGACACAGCCCAGCCCTGACCCCACGCGGCGGCCTGCGCTGCCTGAGGGAGTGCCGCGGCCTTCCCTGGCCATGCTGCCCAGCCGGTTTCGGGCGCACAGTTGTTTGTTTTGGAAATGCCACACGAAATCACTGGAGAGAGGATATTAGGGAAGGCTTCCTCGGGGAGGCTGCAGAGCCTTCGGGACGACAGCCTCATGCCTGTGGCCTCTGATAAAAGGAAATTGCTCCAGATAATATTTGCTTTCTCTACAGTCCCCAAGGGAAATAAAATAGAAACAGGAACCAGATATTAAAAAAAAAAAAGCATCTAATGTGCGTGCTGTGATGCCTTCTATTTTGACTGTTTTGGTCAAACTTGGGACATGCTGACACTGGATCCTGAGCAGACTCAGCACCTGGGGAGTGGTTGGGGGTCCTGGAAGGCAGAGACCCTCCCCACTCCTTCCCTGGAGGGCCTGGTAAGGCCACCCTGCACTCACTGGCCCCCAGTCCCTCTCTCTGCCACCCCCTGAGAATTTCTGGGGCAATCTGAGCTTGGAGACAGGTTCCAGCCCTGGTTCAAGGACGAAGGGGGGCGGCAGAGCCTGGTTTGTTCTCTTCCCTAATCTCTTTGAGCATCGCTTTGTCAGGGGGTTGGCACAGGCCCAGCAAGTGCCACAGGAATCTGCGCCAGAGCCAAAGCTCACTTCATAGAGAAGATGAAACCTCCCCAAGCCAGGCTCAGGGGAGGGAGAGGGTCTGGCTGCAACCGGCCCTCTGGGGCCCCTCACCCCAGGAGGAAGCTAATGGCTTAGAGCTCGTCAAAGGCAGGACTCACTTCCTGGAGATGTGCTTGTTTTTCCTCTTAATTACGGAATCCTGAGGGGGCCTATTCCGAGGTTGGCTTGGAGACTCTTAATGTGAACTTGCAGGCTGCCTTCACTTAGCTGGCAAAAGAGTCCGACTCCAACTGCAGGAGGAGCTTTGGATTCCAGCACCCTCAGTCTGGAGGAGGTGGGAGTCAGAGCTGTTGGGTTTGAGGTAGAGCCCCTGCGGTGGACAAGGACACGTACCAAAGCCTCTGGTTCTGCAGAAAGGGCCGAGCGAGAAACTGCCCCTTTGCCCTCCAAGGGGTGACGCCGGCATGGAAGTGGTTAATTATACTTTAAATCTTAGAGGAAGAAGCCTCTAATGTAGATGACAGGAAGGAAGAATGCACTTTATTATCTGATCTGAAGCAGGGAGGCAGAAGTTGCTGAAATGAAGAGATACATATGGCTGATAGGGGAGGAAGACACAGAACAAGTTTAAAATAAGTCCAGGAAAGATTTATTTTTTTTTTAATGGAGTTTTAGTCTAAAAGCAATAGAAGCCTGCTTGGACTGGTAATTGACATTTGTTTTAAGAATGAGCCAGACCAAAAGGACAGGTATTGTGTGCTCTCACTGTATGAAACGATTACAACAATCAAAATCAGGCTAGAAAGTAGAATACAGGGTACTGGGTGGGAGGGCGGGGCAGGAACGGGAGTTCTGCTCGACTGGAGCAGTTTCTGTTGGGGGTAAGAGGAAAGTTTTGGTGATGAATGGTGGTGATGGCCACACAGCCACAGCGTTGTGAGTGACCAACAGCACCGAATTGTATATTTTGGTTAAAAGGGAAATTGTATATATGTTACTATAATAAAAATAAAATAAAATAATCACAGGACTGTACAACACAAAACGTGAGCCCTAATGTAAACTGCAGCTTATAGTTAGAAGTAAGATTATACTAGTATTGTTTCCTTCGTTGTAACAAAGGTACCATACTAACTCAAAGTGCTAATAATACCTTGACATGCGGACCCTGTTTTCTGCATGCTTTTTTGGTAAACCTACAAATGGGTTACTTAAAAGTAAAGGTAATTATTTAAAAAGGAAGAAAACACCAAGAATGAGATATCCAGATTCAGAGACCTTTGAGGGGCTGTGCCCCAAAAAGTGCTTTTCACCCTTTCTACCCACGGGCGCTTTTTTTCCTTTCTTTCTTTATTTTTTTAATATTACATTCAAAAAGTATGAGGTTCCCATATACCCCCCACCTCCTTCGCCCCACCCCTGCCCCCATAACAACAATCTCCTCCATCATCATGAGACATTCATTGCATTTGGTGAATATATCTCTGAGCACCGCAGCACCTCATGGTCAAGGGTCCACACCGTAGCCCACACTCTCCCACAGTCCACCCAGTGGGCCAGGGGAGGACATACAGTGTCCGGTAACTGGCCCTGCAGCACCACCCAGGACAACTCCAAGTCCCGAAAACGCCCCCACATCTCATCTCTTCCTCCCACTCCCTGCCCCCAGCAGCCACCAGGGCCACTTTCAATGCCACATTTTCTTTGATTACAGGCGCTCTGTAGAAGGACCGCAGTGCTTAGCAGCATGGGGAGTGGCTGTGCAGAATCCTTTAAGGTGTGAGCGTGACCCGGAAGCACAGGGGCCGGAGGGTCTCGGTAGTAGTGGGGAGTGGGGACTAGAGGGGTGTAGACGGTGGCGGGGGGGGGGGTCCTGGAGGGGCGTCGGCAGTGAGGGGAGAGGGGTTGGAGGGGTGTAGATGGGGAGGGGGCAGAGGGGCTGGAGCGGCGTCAGCAGGGAGAGGGGAGGGGGCCTGGGCACCCACGCATGGCCAGGAGAGGGCGCTGGGTGGTGGGACCCCGGGGCAGGCTGAGAAGCAGCGGCGCCACCTGGACGCAGGCTGGATTTCGGGTGTGCGGGTGGCCCCGGGGCGCCACTTCCTGCAGGTGAGGCTGCCCAGGGTCCCAAGCCCGAAGGCCCCGCAGCACCCCGCTACCTCAGCTCTGGCCCCTCTACCCAGCCCACCGCACTGACAGGGCTGTTGGTAGTCACAAGCCAAAGCAAAATGAAACTCATATTTCTGGTGATAAAATATGCACACAGTAGAGAAAACTTGGGAAACAGATAGAAGTAACCAGAAGGAAAATTTTTACCCAGTGTGTCCAAACCAACTCTCTAATTCTTTACATGCTGGTGCATTTCCTTACCGTTTTTCCTATTTTTATTTTTCACAAATTGAAGTTTATGCACTATAAAATTCATATCCTGAATTTTTTCACATGACATCATAGCATAGGCATTTCCCTGGCTTTACTTGAATGACTTCATAACTCGTTCCTCTTTTGAATCACTTACTATGACCTATGTGAGAAACAATTAAAGGAAAACACAAGAACAGTTAAACTGAGCATAGTTTTCCAATGAAAACTTTTTAAAACTTTGTTTCTACCTGGGTTGTCTACTGGGTCGGCAAATCGACAGCAATCCTCCTAGTTCATTTTTGGAATTCCCTTTTGGAATTCAAATCAACTTGTCTTGCTATTAAAGCAATTTCTTTGAGATACATTCATACATCATCCAGCCTGCATCGGATCAACTTTTTAAACTTCGGAGTCCTTTTTGATAGGAAATGTACCCACACTCCAGTTTCCATAAACTTGCTTTATGCGCGCACCTACTCACTTTGTGTAGTTTTTGTTTTATTTGTATTTATTTGGCTTGGGCTGTTATCTGCCGTGCTGGGAGTGGTTCTAACTTGAAGTTTGGTGCATTCGTTTATCACCTCTTTGTCCAGCACTACAAATGCCAGGGCCTGCTGGGCCCTGGAGACACACAGGCTGCCTGTGGGGGAGACACGGGGGAAACACGGTCCCAGAAACAAGAAGAGGCCTAGCCTTAAATGTGGCAAAAGGTAATGCAGGAACGCGGGGGAGGAGCCTGCCCAGCCCAGCTGTGCTTGCGGGTGAGTGAGCAGGTGTGCACGTGTGGGAGCAGGCACGCATGCGTGTCTGACTGTGAGTGAGGGAGTGTGAGTGACTGTGGGAACTTGCACACAAGAGCATCTGCATGTGAGCGTATGTGCAAGTGTGGGTGAGAGTGAGTGTGCTGCACACGTGAGCACCTGAGTGTGTGGGAGTGTATGTGTAAGTGTGGGTGAGAGTGTGCGTGTGTGAGTACCTGAGTGTGTGTGTGTATGTGCGAGTGTGCGTTTGAGTGTGCACACGTGAGCACCTGTGTGGGAGTGTGGGCGAGTGTGCATTCGAGTGAGTGTGCATACATATGGGCCTGAGCGTGTGCGTATGAGCGTGCGTGTGCCTTTAGCCTTGTCTCAGTCAGTTTCCTAGAACAGGGAGCGGCAGGTGACCGTCCTGTGCAGCAGTCCTGGGAAGGAGTGAGGCTGAGGAGGGACGAGGGACGCGTCTAGGCGCTGCGGAGTGGAGCGAGCTGGTGGTTTGGTTTTGCGGGTGTGTCTTCAATGGGCCACGTGACTGCAGGCCGGGGTGTGGAGAAGGACGTATCCCAGGGCCCCTGGACCTGTCCTGTGCCGCTCCCACTGAGACCCAGAGGAGGGCCTGGGCGGGGCCATGTGCAGGCCCTGGGGAACTGGTGCCTGCAGTGGGGGGGCACCGGTGCCTGCAGGGGGGGGCACCGGTGCCTGCAGGGGGGGGTGCCGGTGCCTGCAGGTGGGGGCGCCGGTGCCAGCAGGTGGGGGTGCCGGTGCCTGTGGGGGGGGGCGCCGGTGCCTGCAGGTGGGGGTGCCGGTGCCTGCGGGGGGGGGGGGCGCCGGTGCCTGCAGGTGGGGGTGCCGGTGCCTGCGGGGGTGGGAGCCGGTGCCAGCAGGTGGGGGCGCCGGTGCCTGCGGGGGGGGCACCGGTGCCTGCAGGTGGGGGTGCCGGTGCCTGCGGGGGGGGCGCCGGTGCCTGCAGGGGGGGGCGCCGGTGCCTGCGGGGGGGCGTCGGTGCCTGCAGGGGGGGGCGCCGGTGCCTGCAGGGGGGGGCACCGGTGCCTGCAGGGGGGGGCGCCGGTGCCTGCAGGTGGGGGTGCCGGTGCCTGCGGGGGGGGGCGCCGGTGCCTGCAGGGGGGGGGCGCCGGTGCCTGCGGGGGGGCGTCGGTGCCTGCAGGGGGGGGGCGCCGGTGCCTGCAGGGGGGGGCACCGGTGCCTGCAGGGGGGGGCGCCGGTGCCTGCAGGTGGGGGCGCCGGTGCCTGCAGGTGGAGGCGCTGGTGCCTGAAGGGGCGGGCACTGGTGCCTGCAGGTGGGGGTGCCAATGCCTGCATGTGGGGGCGCCGGTGCCTGCAGGTGGGGGCACTGGTGCCTGCAGGTGGAGCTCTGGCAAGGCTCTGAGGCCCTAGTGGAGGCTGAGCAGAGATTCCAAGGGAAACGCAGGTGGGAAGGGCTTTGGAGAAGCGCACTGCGAGCGAAGGGCTCCGCGGTGAGGGGTGGCCTGGCGGCAGCCGCCGAAACCCACACCCATGGACACGGTGCCTGTGTCGCCCAGCTGCTCACACGGAGGACCAGCCTGTAAGGCCTCAGTGGTCACCATGGGCCCAGTACAAATGAAGTTTGGGAACCACTGGCCTAGAACATCCAAGCACTGCAACTCTCAGAGCTTCTAGAGACAGGAGTCAAGGGCAGTTCCCCCTCGTTTGAGCTGCCCCGGGAGGCCTTGGCTGCAGCACCCACAGGAAGGCGCCTGTGAGCAGCTGCCGTCCTCCCAGCACGTCGTCCCTGCTGCGGCAACTTGGCCAGGCCTCAGCCCACCTGCGCTGCTCACAGGCGTCGGGCCCTTCTCAGGTGACCGGCTGAGGTTCGCCGTGGCGCTGCAGTGCGGATGCCTGGGCAGGCAGCAGACTGCTGGTGCCCCCCTGGGTCCCTCTGGGTCACACAGGCAGGTGCGCGGATAGCTTGAGAGCCCCCGGCCCTTGGTCGGGAGGGGTTGGGGCTGCCGGGGTGAGCCTGCTGGCACGGGCTGGGCAGTGAGGTCTCCGTGCCTCCCTGCTCTGCTGCTCCTCGGAGAACTGCACTGCGGTGGGCGAAGCTGCTGTGGAGCCTGAACACAGAAAGCAGGGCCAGGAGCCAGGAGGACAGCGTGCCAGGCCTGGGCTCACCCGCTTCTGTCGTTTGTAGTGACAGCCAGGGCAGGAAGAGGCCCGAGCGTGGAGGACGAGCAGGCCTCCACCTTGCTCTCCTCAAGAGGTGCCAGAGGAGACAGCTCCCCACCCTGGCCTGGAGCAGACTCTCGGCCAGAACTTTCCAACTGAGCCAAGAGAGGTTTTGGGGTATTTGTCCCAGTGCTGTGGGAAGATGTGTAATTGCAAATAGAATTAAGGATATTGATGGGAGCTGTTTGCATGGTTTTCAAGATTCTTGTTATAATTATCTTGCAGACTGAAGAATTCCAAAGTCTTGATAATCCTCAACCTTTATCCCAATGACTGGTAGATTTCTAACTGGAAGGGTGAAGAGTCATTCAGTGGCTTGGGGAAGCAAATTAGGGTTAAAATTAAGTTTACTTTCCATAGCTTTCAGCAACAATGGGGAATTAGGCCTCTAAATTATATTTACTATTAAGAATATGGCTTTAGGTTAGATCCCAATTAGGTGAAACCTCCAAGTGATGCATGAACTATTTAAATGATCTAGACATAGCTTCAGATTCTTGCCACTTCTTTCTTTTTACTTTATTAAGTCAGAAGAGAGTCAATGATTGAGTGTAGATGTTACAACAATTCCAATAGTGTTGATTTTGTTTCCAGAGTAGGATGGAGTAACTTCTGCTTGTATGGTTTTCATTATCTAACATTAGAATAAAGTTGTTTCTGAAAAGAAAGAACAGATCTGAGAGCAGCCAATTTTTTGTAGCTGTTTAAATCACCACATCTTCCACTTTAGCAACAAGCTAAGTGCTTCACCTGAAATGTGAGCAACCTGGAGAGCTATTGCTCCACCTCAGTGCGCAGGCTCGTTCAGTTAAATTTATCGTGCCCTCTTCGCCGCTAGGCAGGTGGCAGGTGCCTCCACACACAGGGTTCAGTGGCAGAGCCACTGCTCCCAAACCCACAGCACTACCCAGAAAGTCCTCGACACAGGAGTCTCTGCCGACAGCCTGGACCTGCTTTGTGCTTTAAAGGTCACGTGCCACCAGGATCACCATGTCCTCAGGAGGGCCAGGCACTTCTAACCTGGAAAGGCTCTGGCTCCCTAGTGCTTGCTAGGTGACCTGCCCCACCGTCTTCGGCCGTTTCTATCCTTCCATCCACTGACAGTGCTACAGCCCTCTCTTCTGAAGGAGAGTCAGGCTGTAAGTCTGTTGCCCCAGTTTTTAAAGGGGCAGAGGAAGTACCCCCCCCCCCCCAGCTGATTAGCCAGGAGCAAAGGAGGTGTGCCCCCCCTCCCCTGCCGCGGGTTAGCCAGGAGCAGAGGAAGTGCCCCCCCAGCTGATTAGCCAGGAACAGAGAAGTTGCCCCCCAGCTGATGAGCCAGGAGCAGAGGACGTGCCCCCCGCCCCAGCTGACAGCCAGGAGCCCTCTTGCCTGGACTCCCCCGCCCTGGCACATCCCTCAGGCTGCTGTGCCTGTCTCTGAGATGTCGAGGTGACCGGGCTGGCGTCCCGCACAGTGTCGCTCTGCCCCTCCTGTTTCGCGAGTCCCGGTAGCCGCAATACCCCCAAACAACCCATGGGTTTAAAGTCCCCCACGACACGTAAACAGAAGAACTACTCAAGGATGGTGGTGAGGCCACAAATGGAGCGGCAGGTCCCGGCCAGGAAAGCGGCTGCTCTTCAGGGGTCGGAGCTACTTCTCTGCTGCTCCGCTCCTGTCTGTCCCACTGACGCAGCGTGTCCTGGCAAGCACTTCCAGGGAGTAGAGTGAAGGGTCAGGCTCAGCCTGGTTTTCTGTGCCCCTCCCTGCTCCTGCCCTGTCTATGTGCTCGCTCTGTCCGTGGACTGTTCCTTAGGACTGCCACAGCTCCATTTAATACTAACGGCATGGCGACACTACAGATACCGCTTGGGTAAGCAATTTAGATATGTTTGTGGAACAACTAGCAAAACTTGAATAAGGACCGGGTATTGGAAGCCATTAGAAAATCATTGATCATTTTCTTAGGAGTGATAATAAGATTGTGGTTACATAGGCTAAAGTCTTTATTTTTAGGGATAAAGTATGATGATGTATGTAACCTAATTTCACATGGCTCTGCAATATCTGTTTATTATCTCTCGTCTACCTATCTGTCCACGCATCAAATGAAACAAGTATGACAGCACTTGAAAGACAATTTGTTTGCAGTCAAAAACCACTGGAAGAAGTGAGATAGCAGATGTTTATGGTTTAGGGACAAGTGGGACCCAGAGGGCCAGCTTTGGGGTACATGAGCGATCCCCCAAAAGCGTTTCTCCAGGCTTGCCAGACCATGACTATCCTTCAAGAAAACCTTCCTCGGGCTAACCCACATTTTCATAATCGTTGCTGTCAAGAAGCTCATTCTTCTGCCTATTTTAAGTGTTGACTGAAGTGATTGAGGCTCTCTGCGGCTTGGTGTTTTCTGAGCGCGGCGTTCACTGGACTGGATAAGGTACTTGACTTCTGCTTTGCTTCAGTACGCGAGTTCCCGCGGGTGCTCTGGAGTGACGCCTGGGGCAGGCGGCCTGCTGTCGGTCTGGAGACAGAGCCTTCATCCTCCTGTGCTCAGGCGTCATCCTCCCGCCCACGAGTTCAACCAGCATCTTCTTCCCTCTCCACTGCTGCATTTGCAGACGCCATGCTCTTGCATGGCATTCGCGCACACTCTCGTGTCTTCTTGCCTTCTTCTCCACTAGAACACGGGCCCCGTAAGGGTGGCCTTCATCTATGTCAGTGCTTCTTCGTCTTGAGAGGACATCGGAGTCTCCTGAAGGGCCTGTTGAAAGCTAGATTGCAGGGCTCCACCTCCAGGACTTACCGTTTACCTGTGAACCCCCTGTGAGGGCCACTGGCCTCTCACTCCCCAGCGTTTCCCCAGAACGTGGACCTGCATCTAAGCATCATAACTGCTCCACGGGTACCTGCCGAAAGGATGAATGGATGAAACAGGAAGAGGGTGAAAACTGTTTGCTGGTGCTATCACTGGGCCTTGGAAAGGGGAGAACTTTGAAGACCAAATGACAAATGGCAGAGAAAGCCAATGTGATTCCCATGCTGGGCCTCCAACTTGGGCCCTTCCAGAAGCACTCAGACCTGCAAGGACATTGGTTTGGATCATTCTTAATGACCTTTGATGAGGAACTTGGGGCATTCTGGAATAGTTTACATTTTTGAGGACCATGTCAAGGAGGCCACACTCTAATCTTATCAGAAGAATATCAGATGGCCTAGCGTCTGGATTTGCAGGGCAGCCTCTTCACTGAATTTGAGGTCTTCTCAGGGTGCCTACCTGCCATTAGGGATATTTCCTTCTGTCAGTTCCATTCTAAAGGAAGCACAGTTATAAGAGACACTTCACTTGGGGGTGACATGCTTTGGGCTACCTGGGTGATCCTCCAAAAGCTTTTCTACAATCATATTTGATCCTAGAATCCTACAGAAATAGAATGACCTTAGCTAAATGCCTCACATACTTTTCCTAAAACTGTAGTTTATTGTTTCCTCATAATATAAACAAAGGATGCTGACAGCCATGCAGAGAACTGGGTTAACCAACAGCTGGAGAATAAGAACAATACAGTCAGGTATTATTACTAGCAACATGCTATGTTTGTGCAAAACAGTAGTTTCCCAGTGACACAAATGAGCTCAGCTTTCTTGGAATTATTCTGTAGTGGACATCTTGGTCTTTAAGGAACTTTGGGTGAGTTGAGCAATTGTGTTTCCAGACACATTTGCTAGTGAGGCTTTGTACAAACACATCCCGGGGCACGCCCGTGGTAAAGATAAGTTCTGGTCTGAAAATGTACACATGCATACAGAGACCAACTACATGCACAAGTCTGTCCTCACCCTGGAGTCCAGGCTGGGAGAAAGAGTGGGGGTGGTGGGAGAGTGGGGGTCTGGTATGCTTTCAAGGCTCTGTTGTGCTGTCAAATTGAGTGGCGATGGAGAGCCCATTAATTTAGCAGAGCATCTGGGATCTTTAAAGCCAGAAAGGTCCTTGCAATTTATCAATCTTAATTTGCTCACATTGCAGTCAGACAGAGATCCCTGGGAAAGGCTGACAGAACGCAGGTGTTCTCCATTCGGCTGATAGCACATACCACAGTCTGTGCACCCCCTCCGCCCCCCAGCCTTTCCCTGGTGCTCTGGCCTGCTGTGCTAAAACCTGCAGTCTTTAGTAGCATAAACACACACTCGCTCATGGGGGTCCCCTGGATCCCCTTGAAGCAGAAGACTCCCACTTGTAAGTGGCCGCTGGGGGCCGGCAGGAAGTTTCCAGCCTAACAAGCACTTATGCTCTTCACCCTGAGATGGGTCCCAGGCCAGCCTGCTGGGGGGCCACTGGAAGGTCAGGTAGTGGCATTCATCACTTACCTGGAGCTGGGAATGGAAGCTTACTCACCCATCTCCTATTTCCTACATGTTCCCCTGTAACGGTGGCTCCTGTGTATGGCTGAACAGGATCCCTGGACTCCTGTCCACTTAGCCATTTTCATACACTCATCTTCTCTTAAATTTTGTCTTCTTGAAACTTGGGTTATTAGTCTCCTGGGGCTAAAAGCCCATTCTACAGCCTTCCTCCACAGTGCATCTCCTTGCCAGGGAAACCCTTCCAGAAGGCGATCTCCTTCCACCTCGACAGCACCCAGGGCCATTGGGGAAGGGCCATGCTGTTTACCACACCTGGACACAATCACTGCTCTGTCGCAACGAGTCAGGTGACCAGCTGTAGACCCGAAGCCTCGGCATCCTCACCCATAAAGTGGGCATCAGCAGAGCCATCAGACTCTCCGTCCCATCTCCCTCCTCGTTCTCCCCTGCCTCCTTGTCCCAGCTCACAGGTGAGCCTGCCATGCCCAGCTGCACATGCTCCCCTCAGCCTTCCCTCCCCCTGGCCTCCTCTCACCTGTCTGAGACTCTTGCCTACTTCCCCTCCTCTGGGAAAATGGCCAGATCCTCTTCCCCATATGCCCTGGTCCTCAGGGCATATCTGGTGTCCCTTGAAAGGGCTCCCGTCCACCCTGCACACACTGCATCTCTCCAGACCTGCCTGGTTATTGCTCAAGAGTGGAAATGCCAGCCAAATGATATGTGTATTTTGAATTTAGACACCACTGCCCTCTGGAAATGGGCATCCATTCCCATTCCCACGAGTGGCATATAAAAGCCTTATTTTCTCACCTTGCTAACCTGGTAATCTGCCAATCTGATTGGTGGAATATGATCCACCACTGCTGTTTGATCTGACTTTCCTTGATCTCTAACAGCATTGCAAGGCTTCTGTACTTCTACCTTTCTGAATTTGCTTCTTGGTTCTTTGCCCATTTTTCTAGGGTATTATCTTTTCCTTAGTGATTTCCAAAATGCACTTCTATATTCTTTCAAACAATGCATTGTAAATAGTTCCCTTGACTTGTAATTTACCTTTAAGCTTATATTATGTCACATGTCTTTTATGTTTTTGTCATTAAAAAGAGTTGAAAATTTTTAAGTTTATATTATATTAATATCAATCTCTTCCTTGCAGCTTCTGGGTTTATTTTCATTCATAAAAAATATTCTACTCCATTTCCTTCAAATAATTTCATGGATTTATTTATTTTTATGTTTAAACAAAATCCAAACAATTTATTTTGATATAAGAAGAGAGTGATTTGTGACAGTATTTCTCCATGAATCATCAATTTAAAAGACTTACATCATTTACTAAATTCACATGTGTGTCTGGTTTCTGAACTCTTCATTCTGGATAAAAGTAAAGCATTTTGACAGTCTACCCAATGAGAGAAAATATTTGGCAACCATATATCTGATAGGAGCCTAATATCCAGCATATATAAATAAATCCTCTATCACAAAAATAAAAAGACAAACAACCCATTTTAAAAATGGGCAATGATTTGAATAGACACTTCTCCAAAGAAGAAATACAAATGGCTAAAAAGCACATGAAAAGGTTGTTCAACATCACTAGCTATTAGGGAAAAGCAAATCAAAACTACCATGAGAAACCATTTTACTCCCATTAGACTGGTGGCCATTAAAAAAACAGGGAACTGCAAGTGTTAGAGAGGATGTGGAAGAATAGAAACCCTCATCCACTGCTGGTGGGAATGTAGAGTGGTCCAGCCATTGTGGAGGACAATTCGACTGTTCCTCAAAAAACTATTGGCAGCGGACTTGGTCCAGTGGTTAGGGCGTCCATCTACCGCATGGGAGGTCCATGGTTCAAACCCCGGGCCTCCTTGACCTGTGTGGAGCTGGCCCATGCGCAGTGCTGATGCGTGCAAGGAGTGCCCTGCCACGCAGGGGTGTCCCCCGCGTAGGGGAGCCCCACGCGCAAGGAGTGCACCCAGTAAGGAGAGCCGCCCAGCGCGAAAGAAAGTGCAGCCTGCCCAGGAATAGCACCACACACACGGAGAGCTGACACAACAAGATGACGCAACAAAAAGAAACACAGATTCCCGTGCCGCTGACAACAACAGAAGCGGACAAAGAAGACGCAGCAAATAGACACAGAGAACAGACAACCGGGGTAGGGGAGAGAAGGGGAGAGAAATAAATAAATCTTTAAAAAAATAAAACTAACTATAGATCTGCCATATGACTCAGCAATTCCATTGCTGGGTATATACCCAGAAGAACTAAAACTAAGGTCATGAACAGATATATGCACACACATATTCATAGTGGCATTATTCACTGTTGCCAAAAGCTGGAATCAACCCAAATGCCATCAGCAGATGAATGGATAAGCAAAATGTGGTATATACACACAATGGAATACTACTCAGCTGTAAGAAGGAAACTTGAGAACCTTATGTTAAGTGAAGCAAGCCAGGCATTGAAGGACGACTATTACATGAACTCTCTGATATGAATTAAGCAAATCAAGCCAACTCGGAGAGCTAGAGTCTAGAAGATAGGTGTAGGAAGTAGAAAGGAAGGTTGTAAACCAACACCCATGCAGGCAATATCTATAAGGTGGAAGTGAGTAGTTGTGCAGTGAAGGGATATGACAGGGGAGTAGGGATACTATGGGATTGGGTGGTACAAGCTTGACTGGGAGATAGAGTGGGGAGAGTGTGCTGGACAGTCCATGGAACTGGGGGAGGGCTGGGGGAGGGAGCAGGTGAACACTGGGTGGGTATTTGAGAAAACTCTTGGCAATATGACAAGGAAAGGTTACTGGTTTATGGTGTTGGATGGGGGAGGGCATTTGGGACAGGACGCACCGGGGGCAGTCTTCTAGAGAATGTGTCAGTGATCATTTTGTCATAGTGTGTTGTATCAGTGGGTGGAAAACCACATAATGAATGGGAAGGAGTTGGACTCCCATCCTGGGGAGGCCCAATATGTTCTGAAACAGAGGGGAGGATGTCTCTTGAAAGCATGGGCAGTTCCTAATAGGGGAGGACAGACTAGTGTGTCAAGCCCTCAGTGTTGTTGCAAGTATCTAGAAATCTTGTCCTTCAAGGAGTGAAGCCTGGTGGTCGCTGAGGGCCCCAAGGGGAAGGGCAGGGAGAAACAGAATAGATGGGACAGGGAATATTAAAGTAGCAGGTCCCAACCCCCACAAAGTCCCCTTCTGCTTTCCGTGTAGGATGCTGCCTGATTCATGAATCCTTCAATAAAACTCTAAGTTCCTAAACTGCTTGAAAGCTTTACTTATTTTTCCTATTTTTAAAGTTGGTCATTTGCCTTTTTTTCAATATACATTTTTATTTATTTTTAAAAGATACTTAGATTACATAAAATGTTACATAAAAAATAGAAGGGATTCCCATATACCCCATTCCCCATGCCTCCCACTTTTCCCCACATTAACAACTTCTTTCATTAGTGTGGTACATCCATTGCAATTGATGAACACTTTTTGAAGCATTGCCACTAAGCATGGATTATAGTTTATACTGTAGTTTATACCCTCTCACACTCAATTCTGTAGGTTATGGCAGGATATATAATGGCCTGTATCTGTCCTTGTAATGTCATTCAGGACAATTTCAAGTCCTGAAAATGCTCCCATATTATACCTCTTTTTCCCTCTCCCTGACATCAGCACCTCTAGTGGCCACTGTCTTCACATCAATGATATAATTTCTTCCATTGCTAGAATCACAGTAAGTCTATAGTAGAATACCAATAGATCCATTCTAGTCCATATTTTATTCCCCAGTCCTGAGGATTTGAGGATGATGATGCCCATACCACTTCTAATTAAGAGGGGGGCTTCAATCCCATATGGCTGCAGTTGTAGACTCTCTTGGTTCCTTGGTGTGGTGGTTGTCCATCCTCGCCTCCTCATTAGTTGTCCTGGGTGACTCCAATGAACTGGAGAGTAGGTGTTGCAACTCTGCTGAGCCTCAGGGCCCAGTGGGCACATAGACAGCCCAGATATTCAAGTCTCTTGGACATACACCTACCAATTTCAGCACCAATTATAGGTGATGGAGGAATAAAATATGGATTAGAGTGGACTTACTGTTTTTCTACTATAGAACTATTGTGACTAGTAATTGAAGAAACTGTAGCACTGATGTGGAGAAAGTGGCCACAGTAGTTGCTGAAGGCAGGGAGAGGGAAGAAGAGATGTGATGTGGGGGCATTTTGGGGACTTGGAGTTGTCCCAAATGATATTGTAGGGACAGATGCGGACATTATATATCCTGCCGTAACCCACTGAATGGACTGGGGGGAGTGTAAACTACAATGTAAACTATAATTCATGCAGTGCAGCAGTGCTCCAAATGTATTCACCAAATGCAATGAATGTGCCATAATGATGAAAGAAATGGTTGATGTGGGAGGAGTAGGGACGGGTGGGGTGTGGGGTATGTGGGAACCTTTTGAATTTTTTATGTAACATTTTTTCATGATCTATGTATCTTCAAAAAATAAAATAAAATAATAAAAGGAACAGAAGAGGCATGTGCAGAGAAGTCACATCTCAGTCCAACTCTGTCACACTCAGGAACACAAACTCTAGAGTAGGGCCCTCTGGCAAGGCACCAAACTCTGGAGCTCTCTACCATGACCTGTAGGATCTGGATGTCTCCATCCAGGAGCACCACTACCTGGGGTAGTATCTACTTTGACAGCCTGTGAGTTCCTGCTGGGACATACATAAGCATTACCTCTCTGATGTCCTCCCAACACACTTTGAAGTCTCTTAGCCATATAAACTCCTTTGTCTTTACTTCTTCCCCCTTTTATTCAAGGTCTTTTTCCAGTTGCATCACCAGCCAGTGCTTGGTAGTAATCCCTCAGTGCCAGGGAAGCTCATACCCAGGAGTCATGCCCCATGCCGGGGGGAAAGTATTGCATTTATATGCAGAGTTTCGCTTAGAGAGAATACACATTGAGCAACATGGAGGCCCTCGGGGGTAATGCTTAGGCACCCTATAACACTAGGCTACGTTGCAATATAAAGGGCAAAGGCTTGTAAGCATAGTCATCAATATCAAAGGCCCATCACCAGACCATCCTTCTTCACTAGTCATTGCCCCTGTACTTGGAAGATTGTTGCTCTTCCATTAGAGAATGTGGCAGAGATCCTCAGAATGGGAATTCAATATTCTTTCAGTTGTTGTATGAATCTCTACCCACTGTGCCAATGCCCCATGAACATATTTATTCACCTTATATGTATGCCCAGGTGAACTTCCTCCCATGTATCCCTCATCACTGACACCCCACACCAAGGATCCTCCCCTGCCATAGTTGTAACCCTTCTGTGATCCAAAACTTCTTCAAAAATGAAGCCAAAAATATCACCAAATATGATTAACAGGAAAAGTAAATAATAATGATAGGTTTAAACAAAAAATAAAATGCATAATAATTTAGAAAAACTAAATATTAAACATTTAATAATGAAAAATATTTATTTTTAATTTTTTATGTTTTGTCTTTCATCACTGTAATATCTCTTTTCCTGTATGTACAGTGGCATTTTCTTCCATTTCTTCCCCAGTATCTTACTTTTTTTCATTTTGTTTTCAAAGTAGTTTTGGGTCACAGTAAAGTCACATATAGAATATAGAGGACTCCCATACACCTAACATCCTCTCTCCTTTGCCTCCTCCTTTTTACATATGGTGGTACATTTGCCACAACTGGTGTACAAATATTGAAAAATGGCTACCAACCATAGTCAATGGTTCACATTATGGTTTACACTTTAGATTATACATTTTATAAATTTTAGATGAAATTTAACATGGCCTGTATTCATCATTTCAAGATCTTGCAGAACACTTCCATTGCCCTCTAAATACCCTTCCATCTATTCTGTTCCTCCATCCCCCTACCCTCAGGGCCCACAGCAACCACCAGCCTTCACTCTTTGAAGGACAAGATTCCCAGATACTTGTAACTATGCTGAGGGCTTGACACACTGGTCTGTCCTCCCCTATTTGGAACCACCCATGCTTTCAAGAGACACGGTCCCCTCTGTTTGAGAACATATCAGGCCTCCCCAAGATGGGAATCCAACTCCTCCCCAAGCATTATGTGGGTTTCCACCCACTAATACAATACACTATGACAAAATAATCACTCATACATTCTCTAGAAGATTGCCCCAGGTGCGCCCTGTTTCAAATATCCCCTCATCCAACACCCTAAACCAGTAACCTTTCCTTGTCATTTTGCCAAGAAAGTATTCTCAACATTGTGGTTTCAACCACATACCCTCCAATCCCCAATGTTCACCTGCTTCCTCTCCCAGCCCTTCCCCCAGTTCCACGGACTGTCCAACCCATCATCCCCACCCTATCCCCTGTCAAGCTTGCACCACCCAACCCAATAGTATTCCTACACCCTTGTCATATCCCTTCGCTGCACAACTATTCACTTCACCTTATCATAGATTTCACCTGTATGGGCGTTGGCTCACAACCTTCTTCTCTCTTTCTATTTCCTATAAACTGTCTTCAAGATTTTAGCTCTCTGAGTCTGCTCTATGGTTCTCTTTGAGAGTGGAATCCATTTTCATGACTAGTGTGAAGAACAGCTCTACCTCCTCCCCGAAGGGGAAGCCTAATGTAAACTACCTGCCACCAGGTGACCCAGACCCTGCTGCAGTGTCACATCTCAGGGCCAGTGTGGTCTCTGTGACAGCATGGTAGGTGACCAGATGACCAGTTCAACCTCTGGAGGGGCAGTCTGTGCAGTTGGACCCACCCCACAGCCACAGTCCAGGACACACCCCAACTGCAAAGGCCTGCCTTGCCCAGGTTGCTGCCCTCTGATACCTCTTTAGGCCTGGTCAATAAGATAGGAGATCTGAGGATGCCATGAAAGGCAAGTTGTGTATGTGTTCACCTGCTCTGTCCCTGGCGGCCACAGCTTTGCCATCTGTACATAATCCCTCTCATAATGCCCTTCAGGTCAGTCTTAGAATGTTGTCTAAGTTCCTGCTGGGACTTTAAGATATTAATAGAAACGGACTGAGTGAAAATGCAATAGGAGGAAAGCATCTAAGGTCGACACATGTGATGGAATTTGTTGGTAATCCAGTCCCAAACCTCTGGGTTAGTTGTAAGAAAATACACTGAACAGAGTGACCACTGTTATTATCATGCTCATTTGGTATTGTGGGCAAATGTTAACTAATCATTCCAGTCATACGAGGTGCAGAATGAGATCTGATGTCACCATGTGCTGGAACTCACAGTTTTCTTCCAGGGTGAATATTTGTGTTATTTTTGTTGGGGAATGAAAGTGAGCTAGAGGAGAGAGTAGAAGGTGCTACTGTCAACACTTAATTAAAAGGATTTTTTCAAGATCTTGTTTTTAAGTGAAAAATATTCTTGTGAGGTAACAAGGTTAAAGCAGCTATGAATATGACTTGAGCTGCAGAAGCACTGAGAGAATTCTTAGTGATTGCATACAAAACCCTTTGGCCTGGGTCCTACATTTTGCCCTATGCTTTGACTCCTCTAGAAATAGCCTCACCCTGCCACGTGAAGAAAGCCACAATTCCACCACCTCCTACATGCTGTGGCATAGGCTGGGTCAAGATGGTACAGTAGAAGGACTGAACTGAGAGCTCAAAGCTCTTTATGTGCTTCATATTAATAATGGACAGATGGTGTTTAAGCTGGAGGGCCTCGGGCATGCTACAAAGCCCCGACATCTAGAACCTGCGCAGTGGAGAGACGAGCAGAGTGGGTGGTTTGAAGAAGGACCGAGGGCTGCTGAACTGGATGAGCAGCAAGACACGGCCGTGACCGTGGCGTGGCCTCACTGCCGAGGGAGTGGTGGGCAGTGTGGACCACAGCTGCAGACAGCTCACAGGCCTGTGCTCAGGGAAGGAAAGGCCCGGGGCGAGGGCTGGTCTGGAAGCACCTTTCAGCCCATGGAGGAGGCTTTTGCTCAGCTTTCACAACTGAAGAGCCTCTTCTCTCTCCTTGGTGGGAAATGCCTCAAGAATTGCCGCCTTTGGATTTAAAACAAGCCAACTTAGGACCTGCCTTTTGGAACCTAACTTACGATTCCTTCTCATCAAATCTAAAGGAGGACGTGAACCATTTTGGTAATTTTTTTCTCTAAGCAACTTAGGGCAGCAGTTTGCATAGTAGGACATGTTTTAGCACAGAAAATACACCTCACACCACCACCACACTGAGCAAGTTCATTGCCTGCTGTTCACCACGAGTCCCAACAGCTGGAAATGGTTGGTGGTGATGGTAACGCATTATTGTGCATTCAGCTGATAGCACTGAAGTTTGCAGGGTGAACGTGGCTTAAAAGGGAAACTTTAAGTCATATATGTAATTAGACAAAAAATTCAAAGGTAAAACATAGGAAAGTTTAACACAGTGAACCCTAGTGTAGATGATGCACTTTAGTTAATAGTACAAGACTGTTCTTCCATGAATTATAGCAAATGTACAACACTAAACACAAGGTAAATAATAGGGTGGTAAGTGGGAAAAATATACCTAATGTAAACTATGAGGATACTTCATAGTTCTATTGTAATAATCTTCCATCAATTGCAACAAATATAACTACTGTTTAAAAAAATTAGTACATTTATCAAAAAGTGCTATCATCAGTTGTAACCTGTTCCATATTAATGCGAGGTGTTGGTGGTAGGGGTGTGTATGGGAATCCTGTATTTTGTGCATTGCTGGTCTGTAAACCCACATTCTTCTCTAACAGAAAAAAATTTTCTTGATTTGGATGACTGAAAAAAGAGCATTGTCTTCCTGTCTCTTCAAGAGTAGAGTGATTTAGGAGATTCATTGTTCTAATTATACATACAGCATCTTGATTTAAAAGAAATTGGACAGCATTTCAACATCACCTAACCCGAATTACACATTAGCAGCCTCTTAGATTGAGGATTAAATTAGAATTCTATTGCCATAGTTAATTCTTCCTCACCTCTGGTTTCCAAAAGATGAAACTAAATACCAGACTGGTCTCAACACAGTGAGATCATTAGAAAGCAATTTTCTGAGTCCTCGGTAGGGCATTACGTGAGGTTACAGTTACCTAAAACAAAACAGAAATAGTCTAGATTTGATGATTTGACAATTTAAGTTTATTCTGCCATTTGGCTTTAAAACAGTAGCTTTTGGGTGTGAGGAAAACTAAACACACAGTTTGTTAAACTCTGAAATCCCTTGGCCTTGGAAGTCAGCTCCATTCTTGGCCAATGATCTAAAGAATGAGTTTCTGTATTCACATAGCCTGAAAGTTAAAGTAGGTTATATCTAATGCTCAGGTGGTGAAAGATAGAGGGAGTATTTAATCATGCCTGTGAATGAATCTAAATAGGATTCTGAAAGTAGACTAGGTCAAAGTTATGTGGTGCTAATTCCCAACCTTTGTAAAGTAAATGAGGGCTCCAACTTTGTACTTTGTACTTAGAAGCTCTTCACAGATGCTAGCTCTGACTGTGATTATTTTCTAATCCTGGGACAATTTCAAAGGGATCATCAAGGTCATGAAAAACCATCTTATCCCCATTGTCTTGAATGGTTTTGTCTTTACTTTCAGTGAAGAACACAGCAGGCAGTCTCAACGTACGCAGCTGTGGCAGGTTGCCTGAACCTGATGTTGCAAGTTGGGCAGACCTGGGTTGGAGTCTCGGTTCCGCACCTACTACAGTGTGACGACCTAGAGCTCTTTAGCCTGTAAACCAAGGAAGTCCTGGAGGGGATTACGTGAAGCTCATTATGTGACGCTCTCGGCAGAGCCCAACGCAGGCAGTGCTAGGCGCTGCACGTCTCTTGCCACTGCCGCAGTTCCGGCCTCAATGCCGTCCTCTCCCTCGTGGTCCTCCGTGCCCCCAGGCCTTCTGGAGTCTGTGCTTCACCAACGGCCCCCCACCCCTCTCGTGGTAAGGCCCAGGCCTCCAGCCCCCGCTGCTCTCTCTCAGGAGCGAAGACCAGCCCACGCAGCCAGGCCTGGGGCTTGGAGGCCCCGACAAGCTCCTGAAGTTCCTGAAATTGTCCAAGGGAAATGTTTGGTGCTTCCCATCCCCCTGAAAACTGACAGAAATCCCCTCGAGGCTGCAAGAGCAGACAAGTGGGGCAGGAGGGGGCGGCAAGGCCGGCCCTGCCCCCACATAGCCCTGTGCCATCCGGCAGCTCACTCCCAGCGGTGCCACCGAGGCACCTACCCCTCTCTCTGGCAAACTCCCCTCCAGTCAGGCGCCAGCCCCAAGCCTGGGATGCGCTCATTTCAACATCACCTGACCTGAATTTCACATCAGCAGCCTCGAGGTCGGCGGGGGTCCTGGTTTCCTGTGCTGCCTCCATTGCGGTAGCGGCTTTCTCAGCTCTGGGCCATATGCCTTCTCTGTTGGCGGTGGGGCTGGGGGCCAGCGCCCCCGAGGGAGGGGCTTGCCTTCCACTTCCCACTGACTCACTAATCAACGCCTTCAGTTTCCAGCCAGGGAGAAATCTACTCACCTGTATCCCAGACTCACCCTTACCCATGTTGTCCAGGGAGAAAGTAGAAAAGAGGAGGTGTTCTCCAGGTATGCCCACTTATTTCCAGGGAGAAAAGTGAAGAGGTGCTTTTCCATGTACATCTACCTACAGAATGGCTGGGAGTAACTGAAGGGACTTAGCAAAGATATCACAGGATTTGCTGAGAAGACGGAAGGAAATTGCAGAGCACAGCAGATGAGTAAATTATGTGGAAAATGCAATGATTTTAATTTTCTAATATGCATAGGGAGGCAGTAAGTGAGGAAAGGAACACATTTATAAATTGCTATGCACATGGGGACGCTAACTTGTGACCTGGTGAGTGGAAAGCAAAGGTCTGGTAATAGGGTCTTCTCCTTGCCCCCTAGCCCACCCTCACTTACATGGGCTTTGCCATCTTAGGTTAGCTCTTCAAACTGTCCTATACGGACTTTTGAAAGAGAAATACAGAATTTTAAAACTTTAAAATTCATATAGAAATAAAAATTGTCAAGTATTCATGTACCCTACAGTCAATTAAGTGAATAAAATTTGAACTGTCAAAGTTTAAAACCAGCAAGGCCCATTGTCACTTCTTTTAAAAAAATCTCCACCTGAAGGTTGAATAGCAGAGCAACTTTCTGATGACTTAGTTATTTCTGCAACACAGCATACAAGCAAAACAAGCAGCAGCCCAGAGGTATTTAGAGCATGCCTACTGCGCCATGGCAGGTGCTGTGGACGTTCAATGCAGGACTTTTATTGTCAAGAGGCACTAGTGGCAAGGAACGCTTCCATATGGACTTAAGCCAACAGTCATGAATAACTTGCTCATAAACGATTCCAAAAGGCACTGTGTTCCGGCAGATGGGGGAGGGCTTAACCTGGCAAGCAGAGCTGAACCTCATGCCCAGGCGCTCTGAACGCACCATGGGCTCAAGCATCACTGAGAGACCCTGAGAGCTTTACTCAGCTCCCAAATGCGTCTAACGTTTCAATGCTCTGCCCTTCTCTCGCTAAAACCACCGTTTTCATGGAATCAGAGATCTGAAGGAGAGAAAAAGAACAGGAGCCCGGGGAGGCACAGCCGCAGCACGCCTGGAAGTCAGGCTCCAGCTCTTCAGAGCACCCAGGCCTCACGGAGACGTGGTGCACACGCCACAGGGCAGCGAGCCAGGCGGGGGTCCGCAGGGGCCCTTATCTCACTGTGCCCAGACCAGCACCCGAGTCTCAGCTCAAGGTTTAGGAGGTACTGGCTGTTCCGTGTCTGGGGAGAATGGCTGGCAGTGGCTTAGGGACGATATCTAAGGGTGCTGAGAACCCCAGCGCCCACCGTGGACCTCAAACCCCGAGCACCTTAGTGCCGTGGAGGACGTGGTGGGCACCCAGGCGGGCCCGCCCCGCGGGTGGTCTGTCTGCACAGATCATTTCCACGGGGCCCCTCGACCCCCACAACCTTTAGGGCTGTTTCAGTGTGGGCGATACAAGGCTGGCGGCTCCTCCGACACCCACCCAGGTGTGGGGAAAGCACCAGGCGTGGGCGCTCCTCACTGGGGTTCAGGAAGGGCAGCAGGCAAGTGGCAAACGTCCAGATATGCTGAGGGGCATGGCGACAGCTTGGTCTAGGCTGAGTGGCCGGTAAACATTAGAACTCAAAGTTCAAGGCATACATTGACTTCTCAGAGTTTAATGCAGTGTTTAAGTTAAAGTAATATTTGAAAACAATTACTCACCAAAATATTTGAAAATACTGGTAGAATTGTGCAGAAAATGGTACACTTAGGTGAATGCAAATTGATTTACCCTTCTTAAGTAGCAACATCTTATCAAGGACTATGAATATGTTCATAGACTTTGACCACACAATTACATTCTTGCAAATTTAATTCCTTGAAAAAAAACAAAAGGAAGTCCTGTGCATAAATGTACTCAATTTAACATCATTTTTAATAGCTGTGAACAGCCATTCCCAGTAATGGCGGATGGCTAAGCAAATGATGGTCCACTCACTGGGTAACTTTCCAGCCATGTGCAGATGCTCTAGCAGGCAGATAGAGAGGAGCGTCCCCAGTGTTCAGGGAAGCCCATTACAAAAGCATCCCCTGACCATTCCTATGCACGTGTGTTCTCATTCATCCAAGAAACCTCGTTGAGCGCTGACTGTGTACGAGATGCCATGTCACAGTGTGGGCTCGCCCGGAGGGCCACTGCAGGGGTGGTGTGGGCTCGGGCGGAGGGCTGCAACACACGGAGGGGCCTTCCGAGAAGGCGCTCCGGGGCCGGCAAGGTGCGGAGGATGCGCGGTAGGAAGAAGACTACCGAGGAGACCAGGATCTGTGCGCAAGTCTGATTTATTCAGGAAGTACAGCAGTTAATATAGGGCGAAGATGGGGGAGGGGCAGGGGGCGTGGCCGGGGGCGGCAGACGGCTGATAGGTTCGTGCAGGGGTGCATCACTGGTTGCGGGCAGAAGACGGGGTAGCCAGGGTTCTCGGCGACAGCGAGGCGGGGCTGTCATGGCGCGGCGGTGGCCCTCAGGGGAGAGGCGGGGTTAGGCCACCGAGGGGGAAGCGGGTGCAGCTGGGCAGAGGGGCGGGCAGTACGCCTGAACCTCAAGGGGAGGGCCTTAACGCCCGTTCCCGCCACCCAGGTCCGACTCGCACCGGCGCCTGGAGACGAGCCGACCCTTGCTGTCGCCGCTCCCACACGGTGCCACCCTACAATGCCATGCTGGGTGCAGGAGACGTGAAACTGCAGGACAGTTTCCTGCTCTCCTGGAGGGCGTCCAGCCACAAGATTGAAGCGATTGGGAAGATGCAGCAACTCAGAAAAGGCTCCTGGAGGCCAGGGGGAACCTGTGCATGTGAAGATGGAACAGGGGCTTCGCAAAGGAGCTAAGAGCAACACAGGACAAAACTGGAAAGGAAGGTGGAGAAAGAAGTCAGCTGTGCAAGGGTGCAGAGATTAGGTGCAAACCTTTAGCATCGTTGTTCAGCGGTGATGCCCGTGCCGTAAGACTCACCCACCCAAGTGTGCACTTGAGAGCCTCTCAGCCTATTCACAGCATCATGCAATCACCACCTCAGCATGTCCAGAACATTTCTGTCATCCCAAGGGTGTCTTTCAAATCCTTCCAATGATAACTGTTCTTATAAAGAATCAAGAAACCATTGCTGCCACCTCATGGGAACACTAAGCTGTACACCAGATAGACCACGAGTATCTTCAAGTCTTTAGTTTTTAATTTTATTAGTGACAAGGTAAATAGGTTCATGAAAATCTCCATGGATATCTACACATGTATTTACAAAAAACAAGAAAAAGAATTGAGTTCTAAGAGGGGTAACACATGTACACATGGTTTATTTACTGTATAAAAATCTCCAAGTGCATAAAACTTAATTTGCCCATTTTCCATGTCTTAAAAACCAGCTGCAAGAGTATAAAGGGGGAATACAGAACTGGAGAAGATGGTAGGTCTAACGAGAGGCAGGTCTGCGCGGCTGTTGCCAGGGTCCCTGCTGGAGATGGAGTGGGCAGTTCCCCTGACTTCAGCTTCTCCCTCCCCCACTGGCGTTCACAGCCCAGGAGGCGGGGCCGGTGCCGACACCTAGGGCTGAGCTCACCTGAAGCCTGCACGCCCCCACACCTCCGGCGCCCTCCAGCTGTTGGCAAGGCCCAAATCCCCACCTCCCAGAGTTCCTGGTTCAAAGCCAGCTGACAGGACCTTTATGACTTAAGCCTGGCACGCAGCAGGGGTCAGCTTTGTTTTGGGCACAGAGCCCTGCCTGGCCCCCCTCAAACAGAGCTCGTGACACAACGGCCTGGAAGCCCAGCTCTCCTCGAAGGCGTCACCGAGGCAAACCTCAGCCTTCATCACTTCAGCTCGCATGGCAGGAGGCCGCCACAGTGCCCGGGGCTGCGGCCACGCATGGCTGGCGTGTGGCTCGTCTTTCAACAGTGCCGTCGGTGGAGGTTGGTCCCTAATTTTCCAGCTGCATCATAAACCTCAGGACTTTGGTCAGCTGGCTCCATCAGACTTGGAGTTCAGGACATTACTTTTAAAAATAACTAATGCCAGTGTAAACATGCCTCAGATACCTAGGCCTATAAAATATTGCACATAATTTTTTCTCAGAATTTCTTCATAGTAATTTTTCACTGCTAAAAGGATACAACATTGTGTAGGCTACATGAATTTGGCCAAATGTACTTCAAAATGATATTACACATGATTATAGATTATTCACAGGAGTTTTAAAAGTCATAATTTTGTGGTGTTTAAATTCAAGATGGTGAAAAAATAGCTTAAATAAAAAATTATTCTCTAAGTGATGTACTTAAAGATTAGCAGTAAAAATGAGTAGTAAGGTTAGAATAAGTAATTTTAAATAAAATCCTTAAGAATCTCATTTCTAGGTTCATTTCACATCTGTGTAACTCTGTTTCCTTCCTATTTATGTTCAACATATTTTCTAAATTTTCTCCAAGTGTATAATTGTAAGTATGAGGTATCTTAGGGAAAATAGTGTTTAATCTCAAACTAAATATTGGTGTTGCTTCTTATAGATATTGAAATAAAGTGTTTACTTGTGTTTTAATAACTTTCTAAATTAATGAGCTCTCAAAATTTTAACATTACTTTTAAAATAGCACACAGGGTGAAGAGTATCTTGAAATTCATGAATTAACTAAGCCATTGGAAAGATTTTTTAAATAAAAGGAAACAGAAATGTAGCATTTTACGAAGCTAAATTAAGCTGATATGACCCTGAATAGCGTGACTAGAGATAATTTCAGGTAGATGAAGGCATAGATGAAACTGACTCCTAACACCAATTTGCTTTTCCCTAATACCTAAGTTCTGAAGAAGTGTCTAGTAAATAAGTGATCTGCACAAAACGGTAGTCTTGGAAGGAAAGTCAGTGATTTTAAAAAGTAGCTAACCCCATCTTGATTTCAAATCCCCTAGATGCCGAAGTTCTCCAGTAAGAGAAATGGAAAATAAATAAGTCCCGGCCCTCGCCGGCCAGGCCGTGGCTGGTCCCCAGAGCTTTCCCCGCAGCAGCAGGGGGACTGGAGCATCTGTCTGGAAAGGCTTCTCCTCCGGGCGTGGCGGCTCTCACTGGCCACAGTCGGGCCTGGCCCCGTCCACCTTCCAAATCTAGTGATTCAGACCCGCCCTTGCAGCTGGAGTCGGGCTGGTCTGGAAAGCACCCAGGCCCCTGCTCGTCAGAGGGCCTCCAAACACGGACTGAAGAGCCTTCCTCGGCGGTGCGGCCGCTGCGCTGGCCTGTGTCCTCCGACGCTGCTGCTGCGAGGCCGAGGGGCCGGCGGGGGTCTTCCGTTGCTAGATGGCTGCAGGGACGGGCTTGGCTTTGAGCAGGGGCAGGCTCGGGTTTTCCGGTGTGTCCTTCTCAAGCATCTGGGGCTTTGCCACCCGTCAGCTGCTCCCTCTCAGCGTGGTCGTCCTGGGGGGGTCTGGCTCTGTCAAAGAACCCGCACTGCGGAAGAGAAGCACAGGCGTGGGGGAGCAGCCCGGAGCCCTGCTGGTGGGCCCCCTCCAGACACCGGGGAGCGCTGTGTGTTTTCTAAGGAACGTGCTGCTGTCAGTAACAGCTGCCCGGTGCTCTGTCCTTTACCTGGGGAGGACCCCTTCCCTCCCACGGGTGGGGGCCGCTGGGCGGGCTTCTGCTCCCCCCTTCCCCCCTGCAGAGGTGGTCTCTACTTTGACAGGCTCCGTGGACTTGGGCCTTTCCTGGGGACTCAGCTCCCACCCCAGACTCCCTTCTGGCTTCTCTGTGTTTCCTGGAGGCAGGGGTGTGCTCCCTGCCAGCAGGGAGGGGAAGTCCCCTAAAGGGCGCTGCAGGTGGCTGGACGGGCTGCGGAGAGGAGGGGCAGCCTCATGGCCCTCTGTGCTCGATGGGACAGACGCTCCAGGGAGGAAAGCTAGACTTGCTGTTTATTTTAATCCCAGAACCAGGAGGGTGCAGAAGTCTTAGTGACTTCCCAGATTTACCAACAACGCAGGGAAGAAGTGACTCTAGAATCTCCACCCTACTGGATTTCAAGTTAGTATTTATTTTGTCCAAGAGAATGTATCTTTTCCTGGAAACCTGGATCCTTCATTCTTATTGATTATATCTTATATTGAAAGCCTAATTCACTGGGTTTCACTTAGAGCTATAGATTGGTCTCTCTTTTTGTAGGGTTAGAGGAATATTCTGTCAACTGGCACATATCATTGTATCATACAATCTTTGGAAATACAGTTTCTATATATAATAAACAACATAAAAGTCCATTTCTAAAAGTGTGAAATAGCCGACTTGGTCTCTGGGTGGCCCAGAACAGCTGCTAGTGATCAGGAAAACCATTATTTAACTCACACAAGAAGGTTTTCTTACAGCTCTATAGGTCTTTTAAGCATGCTCCATATTTTTTTAAAATAAAATGCACTGTCTTTAGGGAAATTCACCAATGGCAGTGAACTAAGATGTGACTGGGTTAATTTTGTTATAGTCATATAACAGTCTTTCTATTTTGGAATGTAAAACCATGAAAAATGGCAAGCCTATAGGTTATTAGGCCAGGAATTAATTCCTATTAGAGATTTCTAGAATAAACCTCCAATAAAGCACATCAAAGCAAAAGTTAAGGCTTCCTAAAAAAGTTAAAGCAAATTGGCAAGATTAAACAACAATATGGAATATACACATATTATAACATGTATGATCTATTTGACCTAATTGATAATCCAAGTAGAAAGTCATAATTGACCTACATTAGTTGTCACTATGTAGTTCTCATCAAGAAAAACCTCAAAGGATTAAGGATAGCAGCGCTTTGTCAATAAAAAACTTAAGACCTTGGTTAATTAAATAAGAAAAATAAGTCTTCATAATAACATTACCATTGCAGGTATAAAAGAAGGGACATCACAGGTCTCAGTTATTAAAGTCTAACCCTCACCACATTCATTTATAATGAAATGTAAAGATGAAACCACATTGAACTATGTCTTCTTAGATGTCAGTTACATAAGCATATTGTTTGCCAAAGCAAATAAGATGCAGTTTTCTGTCTTCCTGTTAAAAATTCTCAAATAGCATCTCTAGCATCAACTTCAAAACCTCCAGCAGTATCTTTCTAAATCCCCCAACAGCCTCTCTACTCAGAAAGAAGAAGAAAGCAAATAAACTTACCTTCCAGAGAGCTAAGGTTAAAATGGCCAGAACCAGCAACCCGAGAAGTATTGCTAGTATTATCACCCAGAACGGGATGGAGAAGGAAACATTTGGGGTGGCCCAGACGACCGATGTCTTAATCTGAAATGGAAAAGAAAGCAAATGAGCTCCCGTTCGAGAACTATTTTGGTGAAATAAAGCAGTAATGCCCCAAAGAGCACTGGGGTGGCTCTGGAAGGCCTGTGCGGTAAATGAAATCACCACTGGGAGCCTTGAGTGGCTCTAGAACCTGGACCATAGCCTTATAAACAAGCACACTCTGGAGTCTGCCAGAAACGCAGGGGAAGGTGACTTACAGGCCGCGCAGAAGCCCTAAACTGGAATTCAGGGAGGCCAGGAAGCGGCAGGTCTCTCATGAGGAAGCTCCTAGGAAGGAGTGGCCTGGAATTTGGCTGCCTCTGTGACAACAGAGGCCAAGTGCTGGCCCAAGGATGCCATGTCTGTGCTCCGTCGCGCCACGCGCACCTCACTGCAGGGCGGCGTGCAGGAGGTTAGAAATAGCCTCATTTTACAGAGGAGGAAACTGAATCCTGAGGACTTACAACTAGTGAGTGTCGGCCACACAACTGTTAAGAAGATTCATGCAACCAATGGATCCTCCACACTTCACACAGCCCCCCGCTTTTCCCTGGGTTCAGGACTCTGTCAAAGCTCATGCCCATCTTGCGTTTTATGGACATCACTGCCGGGAGCTGGGTGAAGGGTTAGTTGTCCTTCAATCCTAAACCCAATTTTCAGATGCCCGATTAAAGCAGCCAGCAGGACGTGGGAACCCGCTTCATTCCTCACTGCTGCAAGGCCTGGAGGTGAAGAAGCACACCCAGCAGGCGCTCAAGCCCAGCGTCCCTTCACAAACAGAAGGAGTAACGCCCACTGCCCACGCTGGTGCCTCGAGAAACCCAGACCACAAAGGAGCACAGACCCAAAGAAAACCCGCCTTGCTGTGAGAAGAAACAGAGGAAAATAGTCTTGGCTCCAAAAGCTGGTCACCGAGGCAGGCACTTCTGGTTTCCTGAGTGGTGGGCATTTTCTCGCTGAGCACGCCCCAGTGCTCCCAGATTTGCTGGTGTTGGTCAGAGGGATCAGGATTCCAATTTTGACACATGCCTGAGCACCTCAGGCCACGATTCCGGCCCCCACCAGAGCAGGGGAGGGAGGCTCCTGGCTACAGCAGGGGCTGCGGACTTGCCTCACCATCCCCTCACTGTGCTACTTCTTAGCCAGACTGGATGCTGCCCTGCCCAGCCTTTTCCCAACTGGGCCTGCTGCTTCCTGCTCCTTCCATCTAGGCCCCCTGCCTCTGTGCAGCCGAGGCACCGATGGCTTGACACACTGATTACTCAGCCCCAGCCATCATTTGTCTGAAGTAACGGATCCAGAGCAGAGACAGCTGGTCAACCCACAGCACAGCAGGGCTGGGATTGGTGTGACTTACACCTGATGTGCTCAGTGAGTGAAAGGCCAGCCTGGCCTTGCTCGCTGCTATGCTTCCTTTGCCTTTAAATGGTCCTTACCAGCATGTCCGTATTTCCTCTGATACATCTGTGAAAAGCACAGCATTCCATGGTCCCAAAGGCTCATGCTGTGTGTCCCAGCAGAAGGACAGACATGGCGGAGAAACATTTTGAGCACCCAACCATCATGAGGACCCTGGATTCTGGAGCCTAAAAATTATTCTAAATGAGCCTTTGCATGAACATACAAGGCAAGAATTGGATCCCTTCCTTTTATATTCCTTCCCTTGGTAAATGGCATCTGATGACACATATGAAAATAATGCCCTACTGTAGCATTTTAAATTACCCAGAAAAAGCCTGTAAAGTGATGTCTGAAAAAACCAAATGTTGCTGGAAGCAGACTGACACGTTTTGGTGATGAGGATTTCAGAAGTTTTGAACCGAAAAGGACAGTAGAGACCATGTGTCCACAGATGAGTAACAGTGACCCAGAAGAGAGACAATCTAGAGCAATGGAAAATTCCGAAGTTTCTTATAATGGTTTCCTCCTCCCAAGCTCCAAGTCCACTGAGGAAACAACACAGTTTTAGTCAATATTTTGTGTACGTTGGAGCTTGCCAAAAGTTACTAATAGGTAATTCAAGAGAAGACAGCTAACAGCTGCTCCTCAACCTCCCTCCACGATTCACCTAATTATCTCAAGTCACCTCTTCCTGTTTTCTGTGAAACATGGGAAGATATCCAGTTTTTTAAGATAAAAAACACACTAATAGAGCTCAAAGTAAAGGTCAATAAATTGTTAGGTGAATAAAAAGAAAAGGGCTTGAAAGAGGGAACACCCACCAGGAAGTCGTCCAGGTTCCTGGGGCATTTGGCTTTGGCAGGTTGTGATGCCTGGTCTATAAAACTGGTCTATCTGTGGAAACAAGCAGGAGGTGCACCTTCACGAGCTAAAAGGATATCTGAAGGGTCCCTGTGTTTGCCAGCAGTGAGTGGAAAGTACGTTATGCATTAAATTGGCCAGCACATGCTTCTCTGAGTCCCTTGATATTTGGATGCAGCCTCCCCAGCTCTCAACACAGCAGGGCCACGATGCATGAGAGGTCTGTTGCAAACAGGCAGGGTGCTCTTGTCTTCAGTATGGAAAGCTCAAGTCGGCCTCGGGGAACTGGCTGAATTAGGACTCTGTTGAAATGGGGGTACCATCAACTAGTCCTTCCACGTGAGCCTCTAGAAGAACACACAGATACTATTTCATCTCATTGCAAAAGAAGGAACCGAGAGACTTTCCCAGTGAGAGTGTGGTGGCGAATTGCAAGCCACTTGTTCAGCTGATTCCACTCAGAAGCCGGTCTCTCTGCAAGAATGACAAGCCCTGTGAGAAGAAATCACTCTACAAGCTTCTGTCTGCTCAGCAGAGTTCTCTCCAACCAAGCCACAGGAAGATTGTTTCCCTGGGAGTACTTGAAGCTCCAGGTGCTCAAAAGAGCACCCCGTTCCCAAGTGTTTCTGATACCCTTACACAAATGGTGAGGTATCATAAACCATCTTCATCCTAGTGCAGGAACAGGGTAGTGGGTGGGGAGCGTGCATCCTAGCATTCTGTGGCTATCCTGAGATGAGCTGAGGGCAGCAGGCTGTCATTTGAGGCCAGCACAGAAAGATGTAGGACTGTTGATGAACCGACTGTAGCATGTGTCTCCATACAGAACACATTCTCAGAGAAGACAAAAGGGCCCTTAGAGCTACAAGCCTCTGAACCTCTTTGGTGGAATACTCCATATTAAAAACCCAAAGCCTCTGTTTTCCAGGTTGAACGTAAATCCACACCACAGCAGACATCTCATGAGAGCAAAGAGGTCATCTAAATGAAGAAAGACGTGCGGTGCTTGCTTTACAAAACCACCAAGGTCTACTCAAGAATTTGATGGACAAATGTTGCCACTCCCAATTTGGGCTTGCTCAACTTAGCCAGAGAAGGTAAGACATTTTCCGAAGTATACCACTGAGACTTACCTTGTTCCAGGAACAATGCTAGGGCTTTGTATATCCAATTTTATTAGCCTTATTAACAATTCTATCAATTGTTGGGTAGATACTGTCAACAGGCTTAGAGAAGTGAAGTGACTTCCTGAGATTCTCCTATTTGGAGCCAGGTACAGCCAGGACCAAGCCCAGGTGAGTCTGTTTCAAGAGTCTTGCGCCCTCAGCCTCTCTCTGCCTGTGCTGCAGGGTCACCTTCACTTCCGAGTCGCTCCTGGTAGAACTTTGGAGGGCAGTGCCAGGGCCCCGCCCAGACCTTTCAAGCCCAGTATTTGGGAAGGGGGCCTTAGAAGGCATATTAAAGTCACACAGGAATGCTTCTGTTGTGTACTCAGGGTTGAGGACCACTAATCAATGGACTAGTTTAATTTAAATCACAAAAGAAGATTATGTTGGAAAATACCTTTCGAGGCCTAAGCTAAGAGAGCACAGGGCACTAACCTGCGTGCCTTCTAAAGCAGAGCTGCCCACACTGTCCTGCCGGTGTGCATCACCTGAGAAGTCTGTTAAAATGTGGATTCTGACCCTGCAGTGCTGGGGCAGGGTTGAGCCCACACTCCAGCAATCTCCAGGTGAGGGCTCCCCTTGAGCAACAAGGACCAGGGCCAGGGCGTCGGGGGCTGCCTCTCAGAGTTGTTTTCCTGGGCTCTGACTGTGGCCACTTCCCGCAGAACCCTAGCAGGAATGTTCTGGTAACTGCCTGGGGGCCAGTTGCCCAGGGTGGCTGAAGTTGAGACATGAGAGATCTGTGGGTGTCAGGAGAGCTTAACCACCTCAGTTTTTTAAAAATGACACTTCATTTAAATGAAGCTCAGAGTGTACCTTCCTCTTTTCAGGTCAAAACTGCGGTTTTTCACCCAGGACAGAAGCTGGGCAGAGGTTGACTTTCTGGAGGGAAGAGCCCCCCTCCCCTTTAAGTGACAAGACTCCAGGATGGCCTCATTGTAACAATCTCTGATATCCGAATTCCCTGAAAATGGCTCAATTAAAAAACAGTAACGGTTCTGTAATTTGGGTGTAGGAATTTAGACAAAGTTTAAGAATTGCATCAAAAGGCACTAGGGAATTCCCAGACTGAAATATGAAAAGAAGGGCACTTTCCTCGCACTGGGGAGAACCCTCAGACCTGGCCCAGGGCGAGCGGGGTGGAGAATCCACCAGGTCCACTAAGCCATCGGCGCCCCGTTGTGCACCATACTCACTGCCACGCTTCCTTTGGGGAGCTCGGCCGGCTGCTCTGCGTACGGCATTGTCTGAACTTCAAAGGAAACCAGGGATGCAAGAGCATACGGATCGTTCTTCCTCTGGAAGAAAAAACATTTTATTCACATGTATTCAGAGTAAAGCTTATAAAGGTTATTCTGGCACCCCCAACTGTTTCCCATTTCAAAACAAAATTTCCTCCTTCCTTCTTCTTTTCCTTTTCCTTCTGTTTTTCATGCCATCCCTCCTCCCACTCATCGATCCAACCAACCATTCATCCCCTTACTTCTGAAGATAATTTATTAATTAAAAAAACTTGTGTACAATTTGGTTAAAATATAAATAGAAGATCACGGTCCTAAAGGAATAAGCCCAAGGGTCAACGTGCTTTCTGCTGGTGCAGGATATGGGGACATAGTAGGGGACAGGTGCTTGTCATCTGATGGAAGGAGAGAGGTGTGCTGCACTTGACCTGACTCAGAATTCCCAAGCAGGGCATCTCCCTGTGGCTCTGTGGGCATGTTGGACTGGTGACTCTCGGAGGTGGGGGCTGTCTTGTGCAATGCTGGGTGTACTGGTCAGCCAAAGGGGTGCTAATGCAAAGTACCAGAAATCTGTTGGCTTTTAGAAGGGGTATTTATTTGGGGTAGAAGCTTATAGTTACCAGGTCCTAAAGAGTCTAACTCAAGGTTCCAAAAGAGATGCTTCTTCATCAAACTCTGTTGCCACATGTTGAAGCAAGATGATGGGCAATGTCTGTGAGGGTTCAGCCTTCCTCTTTCTCTTTAGGCTCGTGGTCCCAGCTTCTTCCAATATCAGCTGTAGGCTGGCCCAGGCTTTCTCTCTCCCAGGGGTTCATTTCTTTCTGCCTCAGCTGCTCTGCTCTCTTCACAAGGTCACTTGCAGGCTATCAGGCTCTTTTCTCTTCCTGGGGCCGCACGATCTAAGTCCTCTCCTCTTCTGTGTCTGTGGAGCTCTCTTCATTCCTCTGTGTATCTTCTCCTGTGTTCTTCTTGAGAGTGTCCATCTATAGAGCCCACAAAGTGGGGGGACTCAAACTGAGTCGCACTAATGACGTGGTCAAATCAAAGCCCTAATCTTAACATAATCAGAGGCATCTCAGCTGAATCTAATGCAATCAAAGGGACTCACACTCAGAGGAACAGACTAGTTCACAACATAATCTCTCTTTTTGGAATTCATAAATAATCTCGAACTGCCACACAGGGTGTCAAGCGGCATCCAGGGATGCCAGCAGATATCCCCCCCCTAGACGTGACAGCCAAGCATTCCTGGAGGAAAATCAGCATGGGTTAAGAGCCACTGACCTTGACCCTCCCATGTTTTGACAAAACTTTTCCTCAAAAGTTCCCCTTTATTTGACTGGTTCTTATATTAACTGTTGATTGACGTCAAAGGCAAAATATTGAAGAGTGTAGTAGACCCTTGGCTCTTGGGGCTTTTCTCCATCTAATTTACACAAGGAAGAGCTTTACCAGGTCTGCTGCAGCAGCTCACAGAGCTTCTGAGAACAATTTTGAATGCTGGTTGTCAAACAGCCATTACTAATTACTAAGAATTAGCTTACATAGTCTTAAATAACATGCATTAAAAAAAATAGTTCTCAAAGTTCAGTACTTCCTATTTATTGTTTTGTATTTTAATAGGATCTAAGCTCTTGATATTATTATGTCTCTCTAATATTGGTATTATTATTGTATCTCTAAGGGGAAAGAAAACTACATACTCTTGGTTGCTACCTAACTCCATGTTCAGAGATTCGTTGTTGGTAACTTGTAACCAGCAAGGTGGGGGGGCCCGTACAGAGGCTGGCAGATGCCGTGTCAGAGAGTGGGTTTTTACATTTACCAGCAAAACAATACGCCAATCCACTGTGGGGTCCCTGAGGCCAAGCCAACAGGTTGCATTGCAATTAGTTTGTTTAGATATCTTTACTGTTTATGTTCTCCTATGGTGATTTTTTCTCCAAATAGAGGAAACTCCATTTCCTCTATTTGATCAAGACAGGCATTTAAGAACTTTGATGTACTGGAAATCACTGTATCTTTGGCATTTTCTTTTTTAGCTCTACACTCCAGGTTGAGCAATTCTACTCATTTAGAAGATTTTTTTTTTCATTGTTATTCTTCTGATGTTCTCTTGACTCCTGGCATTTCCTTATTAGGAAAAAGTTACATCTGCATTTGTGGGTAAGAAATGATTTTGTGAAACTTGGAAATCTTTGCTTAGGAAATCCAGGGTGCACTTGATTTCAGTCTAAGGTCCTCACCACACACTGGTAGGCCCAGGAGGACCGTGGCACTCCTGGCTGTGTGTTTCCCTGCCTAGGAATCATGAAGTTCCTGCCCAAATGTGTGTCCATTCTCTCAAACCCCCAAGAAGACGTTTCCTTAGGCTCCGTGTTCAATCAAATAACTGATAGAAGATACTGTATCTGCTTTTGAAGTCCTGTCTTCAGTAGCAAATCACACATGAACTCCATCTCTCTGTCAGCTCTGGATGGAAACTTTCCTTCTTACCTGATTGCACAGTTAAGAATACAACAGTTTCCTAAAAAGTTAGCAGGTAGGCTTTGAACGCCAGACTGTAGGCCACAGGGGCAGGTTTCACCTCCACCTCCCCTCCTGGGGGTAGCAGGTGGGCCCCTTCTCCCATTTCCTGTTCCTCACCAAGCCCATTTCTTGTTTCCAGAGGTTCCCAGACCACTGTGCTTTGCTTGTCTCGAAGTTTCATATTGTTTCGCTTCTATTTTCTCCTCAACCAGATGATACATAAACAGAAGGCATGTGCTTGTAGCAGCACTGAGCATAGGCGGGCTTGGTTGATGTAGTCAACTGGACCCACGGACAATGGTGAGTGACCCTGCCTCACCACACCCCACCATCTGGTAGCACCTTATGAAAGGTTTAATCCTTTCAGTTGTGGAAGTGGACCCTTCCCGGCCAATTAGACTAGAAAGGGTAGGGACATTGTAAGAAAGTGTGAGGCTGTAAAGTGAGGGCTGCCAGTCACTAGAGGGGAGTGACGTGCTCACCTTGGTGGTCAAACTCAGAGATGCAGAATGACAAGGTCTGGACAAACAATGGGAGGCAAACAGCCCATCAGCGATGCAACCCCTAGACTGATTTGCTCTTTTTAAAAAGTTTATTCTTCAAAAGCACATTCTCTTCCACCTTTGTCCTTGGAAAAAATGCATTGTTTTGAAAATGCTCTGGAGTTCCAAGGAATGGAGATGTGGGCTATGAGCTAAGACCAGCACTGTCCGCATCAAAGGGCACGGTCTGCCCCGCACAGGAGGGAGCTCAGCCCGTGAAAAGCCAGGCGTGTTACTGAGTCTACACTCAGACATGCTCTTCACATGCCAACTGTATTATCATGTTAAAAAATCTCTTCCAACAGCAGTGTGTTCGCATAGCAGCAACTGCTGCCCCTTACCAGCAGCGACTGGGGTTAATACCTTTGACAATATCCTGGCACTTCAGCTTTCCCCAGAAAACGCCCGCCCCTGGGGCGTTCCTGTGTCATTTTGGCTGAGGTCCCTCTCATGAGCCTTTTGCACGAGGATTTGCTTGTGCTTACGGCACTGGCTAAGGCTGCAGAGTTAACACCCAGCGCGTCTGGTGAGCTCTCGCACCCCCACACGCGGGCTGCCTAATTCCTGCTCAATCGTTATTTTTAGCCTCACACTGATCTTATGTAGCCCGGGTTTAAACACTCAACATTTACCAGAAACAAGCCCTGTGAGATGACAAAACCTAAGCACTTGCGGATAAAGCTTTGAACTGCAAGCCACAGCCACAAGGCAGGGGCCCTCTGGAGGCTAACCTAAACAGAGCCTTTTTCTGACCAGTTTGCCTGTTAACCACGTGGGCAGAGCAGCAGCATGCACCAGGCCCCGTCAGGCAAGAACTGTAAACTGGCTGGCCTGGGTGAGGAAGGCAGAGAAGGGTCGCCTTCTTCTGGGTGGAGTGTTGAGATCTGAAGACCTCGTTGCACAGTCTAACGTTCAAGAGATAGTCTGCAAAACATGATTACTTTTTGGCACTTGGCTTCTGTATCTGAAAGGGACAGAAACGGTGCGAGTGTGGAAAACGGGGAGGCAGTCTGTAAACACCACATGGCACAGGTGTTCTGGTCCAAGGGCATTCTGGTCCAGAAAGGGCCTGGACCACTACCAACGTTGTCCAGACACACCGATTCTTCTGCGCAAGACCAAGGGGTGTGCTTTGCACGCCCAGAACGACGCCCAGAACTGAAGCCCCAGAGAGCGTTTCCTCGACTGCAGTGCGCGGTGATGCTGAGCGGCTTCACCCCTCCCTTCAGGGATGACGCCCCAAGAGCGGAGGCTGCGCTTCCCGTGTGCTCGTCTGCTCCACCCAGCCTAGGTGAGCGGCCACAGCCGAGAGCACAGCACGCGGCAGGCTGACGCACGGGATTCTTGGAGTGCAGCTTGGAAAATCCAGTAGTGAGGCCTCTAGGACTTCCAAGAAGTGGAATGTAATTTGAAAAGGCCAATCACATTATACAAATTTATGGCCTTTTAAGGTGTTAGAATTAGATCATCTCTGTTGTTGTTCAGTCTTTGAAGAAACTGTAGAGCATGCCAACAAAATAATTAAATGATAAAAGACTAAGATAGAAATTATCATTAGGTTAATAATTCGATTCTTTTAATTATTTAAGCCTTTTCTTTGAATCATAAAATTTATTTTTTATGCATTTCCTATGCTCTGCTCACATCTCCATATGCAGATTTTCTGAAAGATCCCACAGAAAACCAGGTGACATTATGTATGTTTCCTTAATCTTTTCCTAGAAGGCAAGGGGATGGACATGCTATTAAATTGCACAAAGATCTGTGTAGCATATCCAGAAGATAAATTATACTTTTATCTGTAGAATATCTTGCCAAAACCTCGTTGGAGCATGAGCCTGCTTTTTTATATTTCATGTACAAAATAGAGAGAAACCTCTCGTTTTCTCAAAGTGGGCAGGAACTTGTGCTCCGCTGTGATCACCAACCCTGCCTCACATGAAGCAATAGGCTAGGGTGGGGCCACTGAGGACTGGGGCTAGGGTTACATGTCACTGTGGGTGGGGTGAGGGTTATGTGTCACCAAGGGTCATGGCTAGGTCTGGGCGTCGCTAAGGGTACGGGTTGGTGGGTGACACTAAGACTCTCGGCAGACGGAATAAAAGGTCCGACTCCTCATCCTTCGAGCCCTCCCCTGCTGTGCCCTGGGAGCACAGCTGTGGGCTGAGGGCAGCTTTTGCTGCCACCCCACCCTAACCAGCCAAGGTGCCATGTGCAGAGACCTGAGAGCTCAGCGCACTCACCTCCTGTTTATCCTTACAACATCACAACTTAAATTTCCAGAGTATCTACTTCTGTCAGAGTCCATCTGTCATGATTTTGCTTGTTTGTTCCAATGGTTACTTTCTGGGTAGATTGAAGGACTGTGGGCCTGCCAGGACAAGTACTTGCCTTGGATGTTTCACCGTTAAACTTGAAGCAAGCTGCCACTCTGGGTCAAACACTGCCCTTGGGAGCTCACGCTGAGTCAAATATAGATATATTTGAAGGAAGATCCTCCCCCCAAAAATCTGCATAACATAACCCCAAAGTTCTTCTCATTGCACATAGCAGAATGTCAATGTTTTCTTGGCTGGGCAGCTCTTTATCCCACAGTGTAGGTGAATGGTTTATGCTTACAGCTAAGCTTCAAAGTAAAGCCAAAACGTTTTGTCCCTTGACTTGAATATCACATCATTTTGCCACCTTTCTTGGCCAGTTGAGGAAAAAGGAGGCTGGTCTCCTTGTTCAAAAGATCCTTGATAAAAGCTCTGCCTTTTGAAGTGGCAGGTGACACTGCCAAGAAGCAAAGGGGGCCTCTACCTTACTTTATGAGGAGATATAATGACAAAAGCTAACAATAAAACACAATCCAGGCCAATATCCACAGATGTGGTGATTAGCAATGTCATCTAAATTCACAATGTTGAGGGCATTCTGTCGCCCTAAAGTCCTACAGGAGTACGCCCCAGTAGACTGCTCTATGCTCTATGTCTACCCAGGAAGATTCGGAGGCCACTGTGTACCGGAAATGTCATCTGTGAGACCGAGCAACTGAATTTTTAGCTTTATCTTAATTTAAATACTTCAGGTTTAAATAGCCACATGTGCTATGACAATTGTAGTAGACCATATGCTGCTAGAATTATAAGATAGTTTCTTAACTGGATTCTGAAATAGCACATTATACAATTTTCATATCCTTGAAAAAGCTACAAAGCTTTAATACATGCTCTTCTAAAAATCTATATATAGTGGTCTTAATAGTAATCTATTATCTTTAAATTAGGAGTTGCAGTTTACCTGTCTGTAGTCTAGTGATCATGGTATAAAAACAAAGGGCAAAAATTGCATATTTCATATTTCAGTAGTACAGCATTGTAAAGCACCAGTTTCCAACTCTTCCTAGCTATGGAAAGTTGGTCTCTACTACAACTCAGTTTGTTCACTGGTAAATTGCAGTTAATACTAATGGCACATACCCCACAAGATTGCTATAAGAATGATGTGATTGATTCAAAAAGTATTACCGGGTGACTTGTCACATGGTAATTGCTCGACAGAGACTTGGCTATTTACAGCAGACGGACCTCCTGGGAAGGCAGCTAGGTTTAGAGAACCATTCAGAGGTCGTCCACTCACAGCATCACCCCCATCCAGGTGGGCTGTCAGCAACACCCCTGGCATCGCGGCTGACAGCCTCACCAGCTTATCGGAGGAGGCCGTGTGGGCCGCCAGAGAAGCGGCGCGCTCTCAGGGAGCGAGGGCCCCTACCCAGCCCCCTCATCTCACTGAGCCCTGGGGAAGCCAGCTGCCTGCTCCTCAGCCCTGCTGGAGGGCGTGTGACCCCGCCTCCTGCCCGGCACCCGCAGGTGTCACATCAAAGGCACAGAACTTAAATCAGGCCAGTGCTCCTAGTACCTGATTTTATGTTTTTACATAGTTTCTGGCACATTACTTTGCCAGTGGTAGTTTTCACATATTACATGTTCACACTTATTTCACATGTAACCTTTTGCTAACATTTATCGAAACTGCAGAAGCATCTACACTTATTTCATTCTTTTTCAAAATTCTGCCTAGTCGTGATCAGTCCAAGAGTAGACAGAAAAAACTTTGCAGTGAACAGAAAGTAAACAAAACAGTCATAACAAAAAACCCACTGAAGCTCTAATTAATTGCTCCCCCTCTTAGGACTACCGAGGGGAGGAAGTCTTGATGAAAGAAGCACATGAAAGGGCTTTGCTGGTGGGGATGTAGGATTACTGATTATGACCAATGCGGGGGGAGCCAGCTCCTCAGAGACGCCCACGGGGCCAGGAGCTGGGGCCTCAGCCAGCAGCCAGCACGGGCCACGCTCCAGCCCCAGGCAGCCCCACCTGATTCCTCAGCTGCAGCCAGACTCCAGGGTGAGGCCAAGATGTTGGCTGTCGCAGGGAAGTTTGTTACGCAGCCGTGGATAACTAATACAGTCTCCAAAGCAGAGCTCTTGGCTTCCTCTCCTAAACCTCTTCCTCCCAAGTCTTCCTCCAATCTGTTGTCATGTTTGGCTGTCTCTCACAGCACATTTATCCATTCTGCTGGATTTTCCTCCAAAATGAATCCTGAATACACTTGCACTCAGTTTAATCCATCATTTCTCGCTTGGCTGCTGTAGCAGCTTCTACACCATCCTCGTGTTTCCAGCTCACCCTTTTGAAAACTGGTTAATTACATATCGAGGAAACATAAATCACTATTTATAACATACAGGGATAGGCACCAAACCAAGACGAGCGTCAGCACACACGGTCTTGAACGATGACCAAGCGTTACCGGAGCCTTCGGGACGCTCGCCCTGCCTTCTTCAGGGTTCTACCCCAGGCCTAGGACCTCCTGAATTGGAGCTTTCATTCCTTTGCTTTTCTCTAAAGTTCTATCGAAAACTGTTTAGTTGCCTGTTTTTGAACTTATGGACCGTATTTGACCTGCCCTTTAACTTCAACATTATCTTCCTGGGATTCAGCCATATCAGGCTGTGTCATTCATTCTTTTTTTCTGTGTAGCATTCCCTTGGTAGACTCTGCTTCAGTTTATTTGTCCATTCTCACTCTTGCTCATTAAATGCGTAATTCTGATCACCTCACTTCCTACATTAATTTCCCTCGTGCCTTTCCATGGCACCTCGCTCCATCCTGGGGCGTCCTGCTCCATACACTCCTCTGCTGCGTCTGGAGCAGTAGGCACGGGCACTTCTGCGGGCTCCTCACAGGCCTCACGGCCTTTGCAGCTCTCCCCGAGCGCCTCCCTGAACCCCCATCTAAATCACCAGCCCTGCCGCCGCCCAACTCCCTGTTTCAGTTTTTATTTTCCTCACAGCACTCATCAATATCTAAGCTTTTCTCGTGCATCTGTTAATTTGATCATTTTCTGACTCCCTTCCGAGGGGAGCGGAGGTCGGTGCAGCTCCCTGCGCTTTCTAAGCAATTGGCAGGTGGTCGCTGCCCCACGTGTTTGCTGAAGTGCAGGAACGAATCATTGTTTGACTGATGGGACCGGCTGAACTGTGCACTGCGTCTCCTGACCGGGGCTCCCAGCCTCTGGAGACGCTGCTCCGCCCCGTGGACTGGGGTGGGGCTGGCATCCAGAGGGCGCAGGCAGGGGTGCTGTAAGCGCCAGCACCAGGCAGGCCCCAAGGAGAGCCAGCAGCCCAAAATGCAGGCTCCCAAGGGCCGCACGACCATTTTAAAAAGGAAAAGACTTTAATTTGCCTCCCGTTTACTTTAGAAACAAAATTAAACAAGATTATTGAGACTATGGAAGTGTTTTAAGTCATAGAAGACATGAAAATCTAGAGATATAAAATTCTACATTTATAGGATTTTACCATTTTATTTTCTATGGCACAATGAACCAAAGGAATAGCTCCTTGCAGAGGGAAATTTTTGTTTTCTTACTGTAAAACAGACATTTAAACGTTCAAGTGAGCACAGCCTGGGACTGCCTGGCATCGGGGACTTCTGGGAGGGTCTGCCCATTGCAGCCCCCTGGGGGCACAGAACCAGGCATGCTCCCTCCTGGATGTGCTCCGTGCTCACTTTGGTGCCTGCATTCCCGTCGTCCTTTCTCTGACTAACGTGTGCAGGTGCTGGGTGCTGAGCTAAAGGGATGCGTTGAGCGGTCTGAACGGCCAGGGACTCAGTTATTTAAGCCATCACCTGGAAAAGTGAGCAGCTGCTCTCAGCCAACTCTCCCACAGCCTTTCCTTAAAGAAGAGCAGCTCCTGCAGCCGGAGGCGAGGCCCTGGGGGGGGGGCGTGGCTTCCTCACCTGGAGGCTGAGGAAAGGCCCTGGGGGTGCAGGCGTGGCTCTCTCACCTGGAGGAAGGTTCGGGCCCACAGTCTCGACCGGACCTTGAGGACAGCGCTTTGCCCACTGTCCAGCCGTCCCACCGTGCAGGAGATGCGCAGGCACTCGGTGTTCGTGCAGTTCTGTGAAAACAGCCGTGGGGCAAGGCAGCGTCTTTAACCCACATTTGGAAGCAGCAATATTTACATTTTATTTCTTCAGAAGCCATTTCCTAATCAGTGTTACTAATTTAAATATAGAACAAATAAATTTGGAAACAACTAAGAAAAAACATGGTTGGGTAGCAACATTGTCTCAACTTATGGTAGCTGAGAGGTAAAATAGCACATAAACTTTCATGAAACTTCATCACTATTGCCTCAAGAACGTTGGATTCTAGGGAACTTCCATTTTCTATATGACCTATTTCTGTAATGTATAAATTTCTTACAATGAGCACATTTGTTTTGTGTCAGAAAAGGTTTTTTGTTTGTTTGTAAATAAAGAACAGACATTTTTTAAAAATAGTACATAAACGGTCAGCTCTTTCCTGAGGACTTTGACGCAGTCTCCTATAGGCAGCTACCAGATGGCTCTGCCTTGTGTGCCCAGAACTCGGAAGACGCTGCTTCTGGGCCCTCAGCTGCTGAGTGCCATCCCAGCAACCCCAGGCGTGGACCAGGCGCTAGGCCCTGGCACTGCCCTGTCTGCCGCCCCTCCTGGTGGTAAAGCATTTTGTGCATTCATCAGGCTCTAAAACAATTGCTAGGGTAGCCCAACGCATAGCAGGGTACCTTGAACACGTGAGATGCATGCCCTGGGAAGTGTTCGTTGTGATGGCACGTTACACATCGAGCCTCTTTCCAGCATAGAGACACACGCCCCTCACGGTCCACGCTGGCTGCCTTTCTAGCTGCCCTCCCACGCAGCCTGAGGCTATTGTACCCTCGGCCACATCACGGCGCTGAGCACTGGCACCTTCTGGGTGCTCAGTGCAGCCAGTCCACTGGACGTCATGCAAAGTCACCGATGAGGCACTGTGCATTTACAACATTGACACACCAGGCAACGACCTGGAGAACTTATTGCCATAGGAACCTTCCTTGAGAACAACCTCAGAATTCCATAAAAACCAAGCTGTCGGTCCTGCCCCAACCAAGACAGCAGGGTAGGGCACTGCTGGGCTCTGCCCCCCACAGAAGCTTTGAACAATCAACAAGAACTGGCAAAACACCTTTCTCAAGGCTCCGGAACACACGTCAAGGACTGCAGTAACAGGCAAGTGTTGAGTCAAGGCAAAGGCTGGGTCCCTGCTGCGCCCTGCCTCCCTGGCTGGATGTGGAGCGGCCCATGCTCCCGGGATGGTTCTTGGTCCCACTTCTGGAGAGCAGAGTAACCCCTTGTACGGCCTGGAGCTAGTGCGTCCACCCAATCTGACTGGTGGTGGCCAAGAGGCTCGCCATCAGAACTGCCCTGTGAGTAGAAGAGAGTTTGCCAAGCTTTTCTATCGTGGGAGAGCAGTCAAGGGGCTGCCTGGGGCTGTAGGACAGACAGACACTGCAGAGCCTGGGCCTTGAGGAGCTGTTCCTGGGGAAGAGGGACATTTGTATCTGTATATAGGGGATTCCTAAGGCCCTCCACACATGCCCAAGGCCAGATGCATATGCTGAAAGGAGAGCATGCACACAGGTCACTATGCAAAGACTAGGCAAGGCATAAAGGTGCTTCCTTTTTCCCTTTTTAAAATTTCCTGGCATTCAAGGAAAGCTCTTTCATATCACTAGCTAGATGCAAGGTTAAGGGACAGAAGACTCAAGAGTCTAAATTCCAGTGATAACACACTATTAACAGCAAAATGTCCAGGATCCAATGAAAGATTACGGAACATTACAAAGAAACAGGAAGCAATGGCCCAGGCAAAGAAGATCAAAGCCTCAGAAACCACCAAAGAGGAGAATCAGAGCTGGAACAAAGACTTTTTAAAATCATCCTAAATATGCTCAAAGGGCTAAAGGAAAACATGGATGAAGAACTAAAGAAAATCAGGAAAATGAAAGATAAGCACCAAGAAAAAATCATTAGAGAGATGGAAACTTATTAAGGAAACCAAACAGAGGTGAAAATCTTAGTAACAGAAATTTAAAATTCCCTAGTTGGGTTCAAAGGCTGATTGGAGCTGGTAGAATAAAGGTATCAGTGAACCTGAGGATAAGAGAATTGAAATCATCAAATCTGAGAAGCAAAAAAAGAATGAAGAAAAGTGAATGGAGCCTGAGGACACCATCAGGCATACATATGCATTTTGGAGTCCCCGAGGCAGAAGAAAATGAGAAAGGGACAGAGAGAATATTCAAAGAAATAATGGCTGAAAACTTCACAAATTTAATAAAAGATATGAATATACACATCCAAGATGCTCAAAGAACTCCAAACAGGATAAAGCCAAATAGATTCACACTATGACATACTACAATCAAATAATCAAATGCCAAAGATAAAAAGAGAATTTTGAAAGCCACAAGAGAGAAGCAACATGTCACATACAAGGGAGCCTCAATAAGATTAAATGCTGGAGGCAGTGGGAAGACATGTTTAAAGTGCTGAAAACAAAACATTGCCACCCAAGAACTCTACACATGGCAAAACTGTTTTTCAAATAAGAGAAAGAGATGAAGACATTCCCCAATGGACAGAAGCCAAGCTTGTTAACGGCAGGCAGCCCTATAGGAGATGCTAAAGACAGTCAGCAAGCTGAAAGGAAAGGACACCGGGCGATCCATCAAAGCTGCATGAAGAAGTAAGGCTCTCTGGTGAGGGTGATGACAGGGGCAAATGCAAATGCCGGTGCTTGGCATCTGCGGTCTGTAACTCCACTTTTTACTTTCTACAAGAGCTAAAGGACAAATGCACAAAATGTAATGATAAACCAGTGGTTTTAGAGGTGGGGTTGAGGAACTGGGTGGGTGGTAGAGAAAGCTCTCTGGCTTGGGAAACTAGGTGGATTGGGAATTCCAGAGAAGCAGTGCATTTGGGGGAGCAGCTGAAACACAGTCTTGGACTTAGGGCTGGGGAGGCTGCGGATATCCAGGTAGACACACAGGGAGTTCTTTGGGTCTAGATTGTGGCAACGTAGGGCTAGAGTAGCAGGAATGCTGGGGGCACCATGCCAGGAATCTCCCAGGAGGAGAAAACTTGCTGGCTGAGATGAGGAGGGTCTGTTCGTGGAATGCAGAGCATAAGAGAAATCCAAAGAAACTTCTAAGACAAGACAGGTCAAAGAGTAGAAAGAGGACCAGTAGGGAATGTTTTGGGGGAAGCCATGGGATGTGAAAGTTTCAGGAATTGACCAATAGTCTCAAACTGAGGAATGGGGCTAAGAAGGATAAGGTTTCTGGGAAAGAGAAGAGAGCAAACTTGGCGAGGAGATGGGGTGATAATGATGGAACAGCAGGGGCCTCTGGTGAGAGAAGAGAGGATGTTCTAAGGTTGAGGGAAATGATATTTTAGTATTACAGATACAAAGTTTTCCTATTCAAATGGGAAATGATGATACCAACACAGGATGTTGGCTTTTTGTACTTTGAAATTCCTAATCAGTAATGTGATTCAGTAGGTTGTTTTTAACTAAACAAAAGCCATAGGAGGTCTTATTTAGCTTTTGATTTTAGAATAAACGTTGCATAATCACTCTATACCCAGAATTGTTTTGATCTGAGGACATGGGAGGCACAGGGTTTGCAATTTTTTAACAAATAAGAGAGAAAGAGAATAAAATGAGTTAACAAAGTCATATATGGAAGTCAAAAATTGCCTTGGCCCTCATCTGCAAGTAAGAAGTTTCTAAGATATTCAAAAGTCAAACATTATCTTACATCAAAAATATTTCATGAGAAAGGACAGAAGGAAAAAATCTGACCCTAGAACACAAATGCATATAATTTTCAAAAGAATTTTTGCTATTCGCCCCAGTGTCTCAATGTGTTCAGGAAACACATTCTGAGGTGGAAATTTAAGACATATTTGATTCTTGATGCCCCAAAGGCTCACCCCCACGGGCTGACACTGGCTTTCCCATTGGGGCTGCTATCACCAGTTAGGGTTGTCAGCAAGTTACCAACCAGACGCAGCAGTGGGCTTGCATCTATTTCTCTCCCACACCGCTCTTTGGGTGGAGCTCTACTCACAAGAATGAGAAAACGGTAACGTGATGGTAGCACATTCTGGATTCCCAGGAGTAAGTTTAATTTAATATGGCATTATCCTGCTTTATTGGACTGAAATTAGTTATTAGGAGTAAAGGCATTTTTATACTTTGTTAGGCTTTTGTTTTAGAAAAAGTTAACTCACAGTGAAGTACAGGAGAGCAGGGGTGGAAGGGAAGCCCATTCGGGTTCCCCAGCTCCCACCTCAAGGCTCAGGTGCCTCCTCCACAGCACCTGATTCAGACGGGGCCCCGGGAAAGGACTGCGGGGGTGGCCGGGGCGGGCAGGACCCTGGAGGTGCTCCCCGGGGCCCAGGCTGCCGGTGACAAGAGGAGGGAGACGCAGATCCCGAGGAGCAGGTCTGCACACGGCCTGCTCAAGAAATGTGCACACACTCCCCCCCCACAAACACACACACATGCACAGATGTGTGCACACACAGGCACCTATACACATGCACACCAACATGCATACCCACACAAAACTGCACACACATCCACTCTCACACACACACACTCACAGGCATGCACACACAGGCACAACCATACACCAACACACATGCAAGTACCTCTAAACATGCACACTCACCCACAATCACAACCATACACATACCCCTAACACACACATACACACATATGCACACACATAAAGCACCTATAGATGTGCACACACATACCCACACACAAGCACATGTATGTGCACACATAAGCACCTATACACATACACACACAAACCCATACACAAGCACACATATGTAGACACCTGAACAACCACATGGCCATATCACATACATGTGCACATGCACGCACAAGTATCTGTGCATGCATGCACCGCACATGCTCAATCACACATGTAGCCCAATCCAGTCACACACATATACACATGTGCACACACAAGCACCTATATGCATGCTCACCACACACATCCACAAACACACAAGCACACATGTGAACACACCCACAAACACCTAAACACATGCACACCAGCACACACACACACACACACATGCAAACACACACATGTGCACACTCACTGCAGTTTCCACTAATGCAGCCAAGAGGGTGATATGCTATTTCTACGCAGGCCATTTCCTGCTTTAGCTAATGGGCCAAACACTTGTTTAATATTCAGAGACCTTCTTTCTAAAGTTATCTTTCGCAAGTCCTTTTTAACCTTTGGTTTTTAAATTGTGAGAATTTAACATGGTAGCGTCACTCTTTTTAGTGACACAAATGCTATGCTGACACTTCCCAGACCTTGTGTCCAGACTTGCTGCCATCATGGCAGCTGCCTTTCCGCTGGCTGGAGGGACTCTGCGTCCAGAAGCAGCCCTGCACACCGCCCTGACTCTGCAAACACAGTCACTACTGATGCCGGCCTCTAAGCTGCTTTCCAGACATCAGTTCCTTAGAATCGAGTTTAGGATCAAGAGCATCAGGATTGGGGGCAGGCTCAGAGCAGATGCATGTTGAGTCCACTTGGGGAAGGTTCCAGAAGCTCCCAGTGGTGCTGGATGAGCTCATCGCTCTGTGGTCCCCGCACCCACCCAGCAAGGAACAGGCTCCACGCCACGAGCACCTGAGCATCTCCCAGGTGGGTGGGCGCGGCCAGAGCCACAGTCTCTGGCCAGGGGATGTGGACTGGGGACTCTTGTTCTGTCTTCATGGCATTTTTTCTAAACTTTTTATTTGTGTGTGTGGTAAAATATACATGACATAAAAATCATTTTGACAAATTTTTAGTGAACAATTCTATGGCATTAAGTACACTGCCAATATTGTGTAACTTCTACCTCTTTCTATTTCCAGAACATTTTCATTATCCCAAATAGAAACCCATCTTCACTAACCAATAACTCCCCATTTCTCCTTTCCCTAGCAATCACTAGTCTACTTTTTGTCTTGATGAGTTTGCTTATTCTAACTATTCCCCAGAAGAGAAACTATACAATATTTGTAGGTTTATGTCTGGCTTATTTCACATAACATGTTGTCTTCAAGGTTTATCTATGTCATAGCATGTATCAGAACTTTATTTCTTTTTATGGTTGAATAATATTCCATTATATGGATAAATCACACTTTTTTATCCATCATTCCATTGATGGACACTTGGGTTGCTTCCATCTTGTCATTATTGCAAATAATGCTGCAATGAACACTGATGTAAAATCAAGTCCCTGCTTTCAATTCTTGGCACAAATACCTAGAAGTGGAATTTCTGGGTCATATGGTAATTCTGTTTAATTTTCTGAAGAACTGCTGAACAATTGTGGGCAATTGAATGTTTGGACATGTTTGTGGTCTTGCATTGTAAATGGGATCTTTTCAAAATGCTACTTCAGTTAAAGTGTGGCCCAACTGAATCAGGTTGGACTTACTCCAGATTGCTGGAGTCCTTCGTAAGCAGAGAGAAAGTCCAAACAGAAGGGAGTCAACAGAAACCAAGTGAAGCAGCTGGGAGTCAATCGAATCAGGAAGAGAAGGGAGAAGATGCTGCCATGTGACAGAAAAGCCCAGAAGACCAAAGATTGCTGGAAGCCAGCACTAGAATCACACAGTCCTCTGGGAGAAATCATTGCTGACAGCTTGATTTTGGATTGAGCCTATCCTCAAAATTGTGAACCAATAAATTCCCATTGCATGGTGCTTTTCGTAGCAGCTAGGAAACTAAAACACTGTTTTCAACCATTTTACATTTCCACCAACAATATATGAGGGTTCGAAATTCTCTGCATCCTCATCAATACATATTATTTTCTGTTCTTAATAATAACACCCCATCCTATTGAGTGTGAGGTGGTTTCTCACTGTAGTTTTGAATTACATTTATCTAATGCCTAATGATATTAAACATATTTTCATACATTAACAGCCATTGGAATATCTTCCTTGGAAAAATATCTATTCAAATCCTTGGCCCATTTTTCAGTTGGGTTGTTTTTCTTTTTGTTTTGGAGTTGTTGTAGAAGTTCTTTATATATTCTGGATATTAAACCCTTTTAAGTTATATAGTTTCCAAATATTTTCTCCCATTCTTTAATTTGCACGTCACTATCTGATATTGACCTTTGATGTACAAAATTTTTAAATTTTGATGAAGTCCAATTAATCTATTTTTTCTTCGATTACCCATGATTTTGGCATAAAATCTGATTCCAATGCTGAATATGAGGTGTTCAAGATATTTCCCTATAACTTTTTGTGAATGTTTTATAGTTTTGGCTTATATTTAGGTTTTTTTATTGATTTTGAATTAATTTTTGTATATGGTGAGAGGTAGGGGTCTAAATTCATTCTTTGGCATGTGGATTTTCAGTTGTTTCAATGCTACTTATTAAACTATTCTTTCCCTAGCAGGTGAATTTGGCACCCATGCCAAAAATAAACTGATGCCTCTGTTGAAAATCAGTAAGCTAAAGATATTTGGGACTATTTCTAGATTCTCAATTCTATTTCATTGGTCTATATGCTATCCTTATCACACTATATTAATCACCATGGCTCTGTAGTACATTTTGAAATAAAAAAACGTGAGTTTTTCAACTTTGTTCTTCTTTTTTCATGACCGTTTTGGTCTATTCAGGGTCCATTGAAATTCTATATGACTTTGGGTTTCAACTTTTCCATTTCTATAAAGAGATTTCTGTAAAGAATATCTATAGGGATTGAACTGATACATAGATCATTAGGCAGAATTGATATTTTAATAATATTAAGTCTTCCAGTCCATGAATATGGGATGCAAGTCCATTTTTTTTAGGTCCTCTTTAACTTCTTTCAGAATTATTTTGTAGTTTTCAGCATACAAATCTTTACTCTCCTTTAAATCTATTCCTTAGTATTTTATTCTTTTAGATGCTATTTTAAGTGGAATTTGTTTTCTTGATTTCTTTTAAAGATTGATCATTACCAGTGTATAGAACCCGAGCTGACTTACGTTTGTTTCTCTTGTATTGCACAGCTCTGCTGAATTTGTTTATTAGTTCTAGTAGATTTCTTGTGTTTTCTTTGGGGTTTTCTACATATAGTATCATGTCATCTGTGAGTAGGAATAATTTCACTTTTTCCTTTCCATGTTGGATACCTTTTATTTCTTTGTCTTGCCTGATTGTTAAGGCAAGAAATTCCAGTAAAATGTTTAATAACAGTGGTGACAATGGGCATCCTTATCTTGCCCCTGATCTTAGACATAAAGCTTCAGTCTTTCACTATTGAGCATGTTTGCTGTAGGTTTTTCATACATGCTCTTTTTTATGTTGAGACAGTTCCCTTCTATTCCTAATTTTCTGAGTTTTCATGAAGGCCTTTTCTGCATCAGTTGAAATAATCATGTGATTTTCTTTCATTCTATTAATGTGGTGTTAATTTGATTAATTTTCTTATATTGAACCATCCTTGCATTCCTAGAATAAATCCCACTTGGTTTTGGCACATACTCCTTTAAATATATCATAAGATTCTGTTTGCCAGTATTTTGGTGAGGATGTCTGCACCAATATTCCTAAAGGATATTGATCTGTAATATTCATTAATTCTGCTGTTTTTATCTGACTTTGGTATAAGAGTAATGCAGACCCCAAAAAATGAGTTAGAAGAGACAAGCAGCAAAATGGCGGCAGAGTAAGGCACTCCTAGGGTCACTCATGCTACAGGGCAGTTAGTAATCACTCATGGCTATCTAAAGCACCTGTTTTGGGCTGCAGGAAACCAAAGGAGCATCCTGCAACATCCTTGAAAGAATCAAAGGAAGAGACTGCCCATCCGCAGAAAAGATTCATAAATAGAGCACTCTACGTCACAGAGGCTGGTATCCATCCTCCACTGTGGCACAGGCTGCCTTGGGAGCTATTCCATGGCTGGAATTTCCTTCCCAAAAATGGTGGGAGAAAGAGACAATTGGGCACCAACTTAAGCTACTGATTAGAAAATCCAGTGGGCTAAAATATAATCCTAAGAATGGCTAAAATTTGACCCTGTCCAAGTTAGAAAGAGGCCAGTAGCTTCCATTCTAACTCTGCTCCCAGCACAAGGGGAAGTAGGGTTGACTGAAAATCACAGCACTAGTAGGATTGGCTTCTTTCCATCCAGAATGGACTGCAGTTCTAGCCTAAGCCCCAGCCCCACATCTGGCAGGGAGGAAGGTGGGGGAGCTATGCCAGCCTCTCTGGGACAATACAGGCCACCCCACAGAGGCTGGTGATCATCCTACCCTGGCAGTGTAAGCTGCCTCAGGAGCTATTCTGCAGCTAGTATCAGAAACTTCATTTCCCAAAAACAGGGGAGGGAGAGACAGTTGGCCACCAACTTCAGCTACTAATTAGTAAATTTGGCTGGCTAAAGTATAACCTAGGAACAACTAAAGTTTGAACCTGTCCAAGTCAGAAAGAGTTTGGTAGCTGCCATTTTGACTCTGCCCCCAGCATTAGGGGAAGCCAGGATGACTGAAAATCCAGTTAGGGACTAGCTTCTTTCCACCCAGATTGTACTGCAGCCCTAGCCTAGGCTTCAGTCCTGCCTCTAGCAGGGAGGAAGCTGGCAGGCATGCACCAGCCTCTCTGGGTAACTGCAGGTACATTCAGCTGGCACAGATTGAATAGTTAGAAGGCTACTAGGGTCATCGTGGACCTACATGGCATAGATTACTGCCCATACCTGCAGCTCCATCCCCACCCCAGGCAGGGGAGGAAGGGCATGAAGCTTCATAAGTCTCTCTGGGCAACTAGAGTCTAGGCCTGCATGCCTTGAATTATTACAGCCATATTACACACTGCTGTGGCTCTGTCCCTAACCCTGGCAAAAGGGAAAGGTGGGAGAAGCTTCATGCAGGCACTTGAGCCTCTACAGCTTACAGTACCAACTACATCCTTGGTTCCAACCACAAAACCAGCAAGGGAGAAAGGGCAAGAAAGCCCCAAACTAAAGAAAAAATGCACACGGAATAAATACATCTAGTAAGCCAGATGCCAAGACACCAACAAAAAATTACAATCCACACCAAAAAACAGGAAGATACGGTCCAGTTAAAGGAAAAGATAAGCCTCCATGTTACATAAAGGAGTTGAGACAACTAATCATAGATGTTTACACAAATTTCCTTAATATATTCAATGAGATGGCTAAAGAGATTAGGATATTAAGAAGACACTGGATGAGCACAAAGAATAATTTGAAAGCATACATAGAAAAATAACAGCTCTTATGGGAATGATGGCACAATAAATAAAAAATACACTGAAATACATAATAGCAGATTTGAGGATGGAAAGAAAAGATTGGTGAAATTGAAGAAGTGGCCTCTGAAAGTGAACATACCAAAGAACAGATGAAGAAAAGAATAGAAAAAATTGAACAAGGTCTCAGGGAACTAAATGACAGCAAAGGACATATAAACATATGTGTCATTAGTATCCCAGAGGAGAAGAGAAGGAAAAAGGGTAGAAAATTTCCAAACTCTATTGAAGGACATAGATATCTATGTCCAAGAAGTACAATGTCCTCCCATCCAAAAAAATCCAAATAGACCAATTACAAGACACATACTCATTAGAATGTCAAATGCCAAAGACAAAGAGAGAATTCTAAGAGCAGCAAGAGAAAAGCAATGAATAACGTATAAAGGATACCTAGTAAGATTAAGTGCCAATTTCTCATCAGAAGCCATGGAGGGAAGAAGACAGTGGTGTGATATATTTAAGATACTGCAAGAGAAAAACTTCCAGTCGAGAGTCTTATATCCAGCAAGACTGTCCTTTAAAAATGAGGGTGAGTTTAGAATATTCACAGATAAACAGAAATTGAGAGTTTTTAAACAAGAGACTAGCTTTGCAGGAAATGCTAAAGGTGTGCTATAGTCTAAAAAGAAAAGACAGGAGAGAGAGGCTTGGAAGAGAGTCTAGAAATGAAGATTATATAAGTAAAAGTAACTAAAAGTCTCAAAAAAGTGGTGAAAATAAAATATGATGATAAAACCAACGTCAAAATGGGTGAAATAAGAAATGCCTTTATAGCAATAATGTTGAATGTTAATAGATTAAACTCTCCAATCGAAAGATACAGAATGGCAGAATGGATAAGAAAATATGAGCAACCTCTATGTTATCTGCAAGAGATTCACTTTAGGCCCAAGCATACCAATAGATTAGAAAGTGAAAGTCTGGAAAAAGATATTCCACACATTCAGTAACCAAAAAAAAAAAAAAAAAAAAAAAGCTAGAATTGCTGTACTTATATTAGATGAAATAGACTTTAAAAGACACTAGTAATGTGCAATGAGGAGGAAGTCCAGAAAAAAAATTCCCATTTACAATAGCGACAAAAAGAATCAAGTATTTAGGAATAAAATTAATCAACAATGTAAAGCACTTGTATTCAGAAAACTACAATTCATTGTTAAATGAAATTTAAAAAGACCTAAATAATTGGAAGAACATTCCATGCTCATTGATTGGAAGACTAAATATCATTAAGATGTCAATTTTACCCAAACTGATATACAGATTCAATGCAATCCCAATAAAAATCCCACCAGGACTTTTTAAATAAAGGGAAAACATGATTACCAAATTTATTTGGAAGGCTAAGTGGTCCTAAATAGCCAGAAACATCTTAAAAAGAAAAGCAAATTTGGAGGACTCTCACTTCTGGATTTTAAATCATGTTTCCTAGCTACAGTGATAAAAACAGCATGGTACTGGCATAATGACAGACACACAGACCAATGAAACCAAATTAATGGTTCAGAAACAGACCCTCACATATACGGTCAAGTGATTTTTGACAAGCCTGTCAGACCCACTCAGCTCGGCAGAACAGTACATTCAACAAATGGTGCTGAGAGAACTGGATATCCATAGGCAAAAAAAAAAAGAAATGAGGACCCCTATCTCACATGTTATACAAAAATTAACTCAAAATGAATAAAAAACTAAATATAAAAGCAAGAACAATAAAGCTTCTACAAGAAAATGTAAGGAAATATCTTCAAGACCTGGTGATAGGAAGTAGCCTCTTAAAGGAGAGAAGAGGAGGCTTGAGGAGGACTACTGATGTTTATGTATGTAGAAGTTTTAATTAACTTTATTGTAAAAGTGTGGAAATGTATAGAGTTGAAGATAACACATTATAGTGAGTAACAGCTGGTTAATTGGAATATGGCTGAAAAGGGTAGCCTAGGGATGTAAATGCCAATTGTAAGAAAGCTACAGGATAATCTAGGAACTGAATAACACAGTAAATGCAGAGGTGGATGAAATTGTGGTTGATGGTACAGATTCAAGAGTGTCCTTTGCAAGCTAGAGCAGAAATACATCACTATTGCAGGGTGGTAGGAATGTAGAGAAGCATGGGAAAAATACAACTGGAATAACCTATGGACTGTGGTTAATAGTAATAATGTAATATTCATGCATCTATGCCAAAGATGTACTGTGTTGATTGTGGGAGGAAGGGCGCCCGGCTTGCCACAGTAGCAAACGGTGCAGCAAGAAGTGATACCGCTTCTGCCCACTGGGCCTAGATAAGGTGACCACGCCTGACTAGGCCTTTGCTGCTAACGGCTGGCCGGTGCTGCCCTCCCCCTTTTTATCTCCCGCCTAGCCCAACATCCGGCCAGCTCTCACTCCCCCTTTCCCCTCCCCTATTCCAAACCTCTCCGCCAGCCCTCTGCCTAGCAACCACTTACAATCACCTATCAGGAAGCAGTACCCGCCCGCACCTATCAAATCCCTCCACGCAGTCCCTAACCCTATAAAGCTATGTCCCCTTCCGCAATAAACCGGACTTGCGTACCAGACCTGGTCTCCGCGGCATTCTTTCTCCCCTCGCCGCGCGTCCTCCACGCCTGAGAGCCCCTCTGAGGCTGTCTGCCGCAGCCTCAGACGCCTTTGCAGCCAGCTGACCCCTCCAAACCCCCCCGTCAGCGTCGGGGTGCAAGCCGCCCCAGCCGCAACTGGCGCCCAACGTGGTGGCAGTTCAAGTCCGGTCCGACGTGACCACTGCCTCACCCCCGTGGGACCTCGTTCCCACCCCTTCGCCGCGCTCTCAAGGTAAGGACCCCCGTTATCGGCCCCCGGCAGAAAAATGGGCGGGCGTCTATCTTCCCGCCAAGCGCCGCAAGTCAGAGCACTTGCTGGCCTACTAGCCTGCCACCAATGTAAAGTTTCGGGCAGGCAACTCCAGGCTTACTGGGATCTACTGGTCCCCTTCAACCCCTGGCTTTCACTGCCAATCTCTCGGGCCCTGATACCTACCTGAAATTGGCCCCGCCTATCAACAAGGCCAGCCACAAGCCGGAAAATCCACACAAGCTTATAAGGCAATCAACTCTGTTCCAGCAAACGCCCACCCCTTTTCACAACTCTTTGAGCTCCCTACTATCTACATGACAATGTATCTCTGGGCTAGTGAAGGCTGATATAATTAATCCACTGGTATGAGAGAAAAACATGGCAACATTGGTGTTCTGTTTTATTTCCATGCTAATTCTAATTGGACTTCTTTAACCAAGATATTAAAATTAGTACAAAAATTTTATCAAGGTTTAAAAAGAAATTTTCAGTTGTAAATCAATAGTTTACTCCTGAACTTCAAGTCTCACTATAGTCTTACAGTAATTATCCAAAAATGTGTGCTAATGGTCTGCCTAACTGCTGCTCAGGTTATTTTAGCTGATTGCTGATAACTGATAGGAATGTTTCCGAGCACAGGCTTTCGTGTTGCAGGCAGCATGGATTCCAGAGAAAATCTTGAAAGGTACAATCTAAAATGTGCTATATAACAGAGGATTTAAAAGCAGCTATACTAAGAAACTAAGAATTATGAATTAATTGTAAACTGTATGTTTCTGTTACTGTGTTGTGATTGTTCTGTGTTTGTCTGTTCGTTCAATGTCAGTGTATATTTTGATACCTCCGGATGGTAAATATAAATTAATAAAAATTTATAAAAGAGCTCTATACAAATGGCCAATATTGCATGCTACTAAGTATTTAAAGAAAAGTTCATTATTTCAACAAGCTTGTTTAATGTTCACAGTATTGTTATAAGAGGTTTGCTTGATAACTTTGATGTAGGCTATATGGAATGTGTTTTTATTATTAAGGAAACAGAAAATAATTTTGTCCTGAAATAAAATAATTGACTATTGGAAAAAGTAGAGTATAGGACGAAACCTGAGTGAATGCTAAAACTGCAGAAGATTAATGGACAAAGAATTTTTACAGTTAAAGTTAAATAAAATTTAATGGGTCTATCTATAAAATTTTACAGGCTTTGGTGTCAGGTAGTATGCTGATGCAAAGTTGAAAATTTTTGTTCTTTCTCAAGGCCTCTCACCATTAATCTGTTTTGATAAAAGTTCTTATCCTCAGTCAGTATACAAAGAAAGTCTATCTAATGTTTCTTGTGCTTATCGTTTCCTTTCCTCGGTGTTCCAAGAAAGAAAGCTTTATCTCTTAAAGGAACATAACGTTCAAAACTGCTTTCTCAAGACCTAATCCTGAACAGTGGCCTTTTGTTCCAAACTAATTATAAGAGATTTGTTCTTTTACCTTGAAAGAAAAATTAAAGTAATAATTAAGTTCATTTAATATGTTATAAGCTAAATAAAGGTGTTTTACAGTGTTATAAAATTAACAACTTTTTCTTCCCTTAAACCCTCTATTAATTAAAGTCGTATGGATAAAAGGTTTCTATGAATGTTTAAAAGTGTATAAAGTTACCAATATTTCAGCATAATATTAAAGAACAGTACAATATGGTTAATTATAGTTTTAATTATTATAAAAGAGTATATGTCACAAAAACAACCCCTTACCATAGATTAAAGTAACAACACTAGTATGCAGCAATCCCAAATACTGCTAGTTTGTTGCAAAAAGTTAAAGTCCAGTTACATGGCTATCACTTTGTTTTAAAACTTCCTAAGACTTTCTTTAATGTCTTCTTGGACAAATCAAGCCAACTGCATTCCTTTATCTGTAAAGAACCCAACAATAAACTTTTGCAGTGCTTTTCAAGGCTATGTGCATAGCCCAACCATCTTGTACAGTATTTACTGATAGTAATAGTAATGAAAAAGCAGCATAAAAAAAAAACAGCATGTGTTACTTTCCAAAAAGAACAGGTTTAGCCAACTCCTTATTCATCTGCTCAATGCACAGAGCTTTGAGCCATCATTAAAGTTTTACAAATGTTTTAAGAGTCCTTGAATATTGTCTCTGATTCTGAATATGTATGCCTTACTGATAAGCACACCACTGCCCTTTTCTCCGAAAACCCCTGTGCTCAAATTCTTCTAGAAATCTTCCACGGGACCTTTAACTGCCATTACCCCCCCCACACACAAGTTGCTCCAGGGCCTCACAAGGCTCCCCCTCTCCCCACTATACCACCCTTTCCCTGGCTCCAAGCCTCTCTCCAACTCCACTACTGTCTTCACGGACGCCTCTAAGACCAAGTTTACTTATATTGCCTACTCTCCCAGCCGTGACTTGCCAACCGTTTACTGCCAAACCCATCCCGGATTGGTTCAGGTGGGCGAGCTACTAGCCATCCTCACTGCCTTCCAACACCATGGCAATGAGCCCGTCAACATCTTCACTGATAGTACGCCCTGCAAGTTTGTTCAGTTATTGCCCATGCTGTTTTCTTTCCACGTGACACGCCCATTGATCAAGCACTCCGTGCCTTGCAGCGAGAGCTCAAGCTCCGCACACAGCCATAGTACATTTCTCATATTCGCAGCCATTCAGGGCTGCCCGGGCCTCTAGCCATGGGTAATTCTGCTGCCGACCAAACCGTCTCCACCCATACAATAGCCACTGTCGGAGACTTGGTCAATCAAGCCAAACTTCTCCATTCTAAGTTCCACTTTTCAGCAGCCTCACTTCAACGTCTTTTGCCGGGCCTCCCCAAGGAAACATGCAAGCATTTGGTGCGCGCCTGTAAAACATGCGCCCCCTTCTTGCCGCTTGGACCGTTGCAGCCACAAGGGGTCAACCCCCGCGGCCTCGAGCCAAACTCCCGATGGCAAATAGACGTCACCCATGTGCCATCATTTGGGCGCCTCAAGTATGTCCATGTCACAGTCAACACCTTTTCTCACCTTTGCTACACTGTCCCCTTACCGGGGGAAACAGCCAAGCATTGCATTAAAGCATTGCGGCAAGCCATCTTATTCATCGGGGTTCCTTGGGATGTTAAAACCGATAATAGGCCTAGGTATCGCAGCTCCTCATTCGCTGCATTTCTCCAGCTCTACAACATTACTCCCCACTTCGGCATTCCATACAACCCCCAGGGGCAGGCTATAGTAGAATGCATCCACCGCCAGCTCAAAGTGCAAATTCAATAAGAGAAGGATCTACGCCCACATAGTCAACCAGGCGACATTATCACTGCCTGCCTCATTCACATAAACCTCCTCTCCTTTGATAAAAACGGTCTTTCCCCCCTCCATAGGCATTGGGGCCCCTCCTACGCACCAACAGTTGCCCCGATGGTGTTTTGGAAGGACCCAGAAACAAACAATTGGCAGGGACCCAGTCCCCTTCTCACCCAAGGCAGAGGGTTTGCTTGTGTCTTTCCAGAAAATGCCTCCCAGCCGCTCTGGATCCCCGGGAAAAACGTCTAACCCGCCACCAGCCAGCAGCAGGTTCCAACGACAAATGATGAGAGCACTCACCCATCGGATGGAGAGGCTAAATATGGCCGCAGACCTAGCTCATGACACCCTCCTCCTTGGACAGCTAGTACAGCTTGCTGTCCACGCCTTAGCTTCAAACAAAAAACCTAAAAATCTACACTCTCTCCTGCTTTTCATGTTAGCTCTGCTCCCCTCCACTACGGACCAGGCTAGTATAAGCCATCGGCCCTTTAACTGTACACTCTCTCTTTGGCAGCAGGAAAAGCTCCTCGCTAATAACATTACTGCGGGTGCTCCCTCCTTCACAGTGCACATATGTAATCTTGCCAACCTTCCTGTCATCAGTTCCCTCATAGACGTTACACACAAGACTCACCGGTGTTGATACAGCTCACTTACAGGCCTTGACGGCCCCTATAATCATGAAGTCTCAGGCTTCTATATTTGTCCTTCCACGGCCAGAGGCTGCTATGACCCAGCGCACTATTACTGCCCCTCCTGGGGGTGCAAAACCATGGCCCACGGATGGTCGGGAGCTCCCAATAGGGACCCCTACCTCTCCCTTTCTTTTAAGGATAAAAGTCACTGGAGCAGCATTACGTTCACTGTCAAAAACCCTGAAAATGCAGGCTGGCTACAGGGCCGCACCTGGGGAGCCCGACTTTACATGAACAACTATGATTACGGTGCCTTTTTCATTATAAAGAAAAATTCAATCCGCACACAATCCGCCGCCGTGGGCCCAAATCAAGTTCTCAATCCTCCCCACACACGGCCTCCCCCTCCTTCCTCTGTTTCTCCTTCTCCTCCCGCTACCACCTTAAATCCTTCCATCACTAGGTATCCTCCCCACCGCCAAACCCTGCCACCCCCCAACCCTCTTGTAGCCCTCCTCAACGCATCATTTATCTCCTTAAACTTATCCCAGCCCAACCTTACACAACGTTGCTGGCTCTGCTTCTCCGCCGCGGCTCCCTTCTATGAAGCCATAGCTACCAACGGCGCCTATCGCGCCTCCCCAGACTCCACTGGTACCTCTTGCAATTGGAACCAAACAAAAAGAGGACTCACCCTCCGATCAGTTTCCCAGACTGGACTCTGTATAATAAGAATCGGCGGCAAGATTCTCCCCTCCATGCAGTCCCTCTGCAGCCTAACTCACACCCCTAATGCAGCCGCTAAGTTCCTAATTCCCCTTAATAATACCAAATGGCTATGTTCTTCCTCCGGCCTCACTCCATGTCTCAATGTTCAAACCCTTAACTCCACCAGCGACACCTGTGTGCTCATACTCATTGCCCCCCCTGCCCCCCCCCCCCCCCCCCCCCCCCCCCCCCCGCGTTCTCTTTTATACTGATAACCAATTCTTTGACTCCTGGCAGCACTTCTGCTCCCCGCAGCACGAGCAGAAACAGGAAGTCTTCACCGCCATCACAATTGCCACCCTTCTAGGTCTTGCCGGCACAGCCACTGGGGCTGCCCAATGGAATCCTTTCTTACTTTCTCCCCTTTCTAGGCCTGCTCCTCACCCTTGTCCTCCTATTAGCCCTAGGACCCTGGATCATCAGGCAAATTGTCCGGCTTGTCAAAAATCAAGTTAACTCTGTCCTTAGTAAGCCCATCCAGGTCCGGTACCAGCAAATCTGCACCACCGACGAAGACGCACCAGGAGTCTCCATTAATTGCCGTCCTCCCCAAATGGCCAGCCGCCTCTCAACGCACCCAAGCCTCAGCTCCCCTGCCCCTACCCCTTCTCACTGCCCATCCTAACCCCTTACCCTTACCCTTTCCCCTCCCCCGCCCTGTTTATCTAAGGCCGCCAACATTCCATCGAGGCGCTGGACTGGTTAGCCAATGACGGGCAACGGGATCGGCCCGCCAGTCAACCTAAGACAGGGACACGGCCTTTTGCTGCCGCGCTTCCCCATGACGGGTAAGACTGGCCACCTGTGTGGCACGGGCATTGCCCGGCTGGGCGCAATCCCGACCTAAGACAGGCACAGTCCCCCTCCCTCCTCAAATCAAGCTTTTCGGAGGAGCTTAATAAAAACAAAGGGGGAAATGTGGGAGGAAGGGCGCCCGGCTTGCCACAGTAGCAAACGGTGCAGCAAGAAGTGATACCGCTTCTGCCCACTGGGCCTAGATAAGGTGACCACGCCTGACTAGGCCTTTGCTGCTAACGGCTGGCCGGTGCTGCCCTCCCCCTTTTTATCTCCCGCCTAGCCCAACATCCGGCCAGCTCTCACTCCCCCTTTCCCCTCCCCTATTCCAAACCTCTCCGCCAGCCCTCTGCCTAGCAACCACTTACAATCACCTATCAGGAAGCAGTACCCGCCCACACCTATCAAATCCCTCCACGCAGTCCCTAACCCTATAAAGCTATGTCCCCTTCCGCAATAAACCGGACTTGCGTACCAGACCTGGTCTCCGCGGCATTCTTTCTCCCCTCGCCGCGCGTCCTCCACGCCTGAGAGCCCCTCTGAGGCTGTCTGCCGCAGCCTCAGACGCCTTTGCAGCCAGCTGACCCCTCCAAACCCCCCCGTCAGCGTCGGGGTGCAAGCCGCCCCAGCCGCAGTTGATAATGGGGGAGTAGGGAAAAAGTGTGCCAAATGTACACTATGGACCTGGTAATAGTCTGACAATATTATCTCATAATCTGTAACAAATGTTCCACCACAGTGTGGTGTGTTGATAGAAGGGAGTTGTATGGGAATTCTGCACACGTGCATGATTGTTTTGTAAGTTTACAATTTCTACCATAAAGATATATTTAAAAAATAATAATAGGGTGGGCTGGGGGAAGAATACACCAAATGTAAAATAAGGAATATAATCAGTAGTAAGATTTTGATGATATTTCATCATTTGTAACGAATGTCTCATAGCAATGTGAAGTGTTGGTGGTGATTTGATGTACAGGGTCTCTGTATGACTTTGTGCATGTTTGCTTTGTAAGTTCACAACTTTTACTATACATTTTTGGTTTATGTATGTTCATATATAAATGATACAATAATAATAATAGGGTGGGTTAAGGGGAAAAAGAGTAAGTGTCCCCTCCTCTTCTATTTTTAAAAAAGCATTTGAGAAGGACTGGTATTAAATCTACTTTAAATAATGGGTAGAATTAACAGTGAAGCCATCTGGTCCTGGGTGTTTCTTTTTTGGGTGATTTTTGATTACTGATTCAAGCTCTTGTTAGAGTTCTGCTAATATTTTCTATTTCTTCTTGTAAAAATAAATTGTAAGTAATTTATATTTCCTAGGAATTCATTCATTTCATCTAGGTTTTCTAAATTTTTGGTGTATACTTGTTCATAGTACCCTTTTATAATCCTTTTTATTTTTGATAGGTCAGTAATATTGTTCCCATTTTCATTCCTGATTTTAGTTATTTGTGCCCTCTCTTTTGTCCTTTGTCAGTCTGACTAGAAGTTTGTCTATTTTATTGATCTTTTAAAAGAACAAACTTTTGGTTTCATTCTTTTGTTTATCTATTTTTCATTTATCTCTGCTACAATCTTTACCATTCCCTTTTTTATGCTAAATTGAGTTTACTCTTCTTTTCCTAGTTTCTTTATATGTAAAGTTGGTTTGCTGATTTGTGATCTTACTTATTTTTTAATGTGCTCTTTAATAGGATTTTGAATTACAATGCAAGAAAACACTATTCTTGTGGGGACTTGTTGGTGAGGATGTGATATATTTATTAAATAATACACAGTATTTTTTGACTGTGGAACAAACAAGGTAAGAGCCCCTGGACTGTTTTAGAGTTTCGTTCAAGTTTTCTATGTCCTCATTGATCTCCTATTTAGGTCTTCTACCCATAACTGAAAACAGTATATTGTAGAACTATCTATCTCTTCAATTCTTTCAAATTATTCTTCATATATTTTAGTGTTCTGTTGTTAGGTATGTTTATAATTGCTATATCCTCTTGCTGGATTTACAAATATATAATATCCTTTTTTGTTTCTTGGAATCTTTTTTAACTTATAATCTATTTTGTCTGACAATAATATAGCCACCCCAGCTTTCTTTTCATTACCATTTGTGTGGAATATCTTTTTTTATTAGAGAAGTGGGTTTACAGAATATTCATGCATAAAATAAAGAATTCCTATATATCACCCTATTATAAAGATCTTGTATTGATTGGTTACATCTGTTACAAATGCTGATAGGACACTTTTATAACATAGACCATGGTTTAACTTAGAGTTCACTGTTTGTATAGTGTAGTTCCATGAACTTTAACCTTATTCTGTGGCCATAAATATAATCTAACATTTCCTCTTTTAATCACATTTAGATATATATTTCAGTACTGATAATTATGCTCACAATGTGGTGCTAACACTATCATCCAGTACCAAACCTTTGCATCATTCCAAATAGGAGCCCAGTACACTTTAAGCCTTAACTTTCCATTACTGATTTCGCTTGCCAAGCTGCTGAAAGCAAATACCATAAAATGCCTTGGCAAATTGAGAACTTACCACCTGAATGAAATGAGTCACATCTTAAGTTATGCTCCTGCTCACCAAAAGGGCTTACTTACAATTGGTCTACACCCACAGGAATGGATTGACTTTAAGAACAGACTTTTCTGGGGTACATATGGCTTAAAACCATCACAATTACTTTCAACCTCTTTGTGTCTTTTTATCTGAAGTGAGTGTCTTGTAAGACAGCATATAGATGGATCATGTGTTCCATTAAATCTGCCAATCTCTCTCTTTTAATTAGAGTTTAATCTATTTATACTGCAGATAATAACTGAGAAGAATTTACTTCTGCTATTTAGCTATTTGATTTCTGTATGTCTTATATTTGTTCATCAATTACTCCATTATTGTCTCTTTTTTTTGTATTTAGTTGTCTTTTTTAATGTACAATTTTGATTCCCTTGCTCTTTCCTTTTCTCTATATTTTCTAATTATTTTCTTATTAGTTAAATTTTTAATTACAAAATTAACATCTTAAACTAATAACAACCTAGTTTGGATAATACCAACCTAGTTCATAGTATACAAATGATCTACTTCTATATATTTCCATCCTTCCGCCTGTATATTATCATTTTCTCAAATTATGTCTTTATACACTATATATTCATTAACATAAATTATTATTTCACACATTTGCATTCTAAGTCAAATGAGCTAAAAAGCAGTTACAAATCCAAAACACCCTAATACAGGATTTTATATTCATCTATGCAGTTATCCTTACCAATGTTCTTTATTTCTTCTATGGTTTTGAGCTACTGTCTAGTGTCCTTTTATTTCAGCCTAACGGATTCCCATTAGCATTTCTTGTCAGGCAGTTCTTCTGGTAATGAATACTTTCAACTTTTGTTTCCTGTAAATATCTAAATTTTGCCTTTGTTTCTGAAAGATACTTTTGTCTGATATAGAATTCTTGTTCAACAGTTGTTGTTGTTGTTTCTCTGTAAGGATTTTTGATCTGTCATTCTACTATCTTCTGGCCTCCATGGTTTCTGATAAGAAATCTGCTGCTAATTTCACTGAGGGTCCCTTTTCTGTGACAAGTCTCTTCTCTCTTGTTACTTTCAAAATTCTTTCTTCATCCTTGGATTTTGATAATTTTATTACAATGTTTCTTGTTGTAGATTTCTTACAGACTATCCTGCTCTGAGTTTGTTAGTTTCCTGAATGTGTATATTCATGTTTTTCATCAGATTTGGGATGGATTTGGTCATTATTTCTTCAAATAGTTTTTCTGCTCCCTTCTCTCATCCTCCAGGGACTCTAAAGAGATGTATGTTGTTACACTTGACAATGACCCACTGGTCCCTTGGGCTCTGTAATTTCTCTTCAATTTTTTCCCCTTCTACTTCTCACACTGGGTAATTGCTACTGTCTTGTCTTCAAGTTTGCTGGCACTTTCTTCTGTCTGCTGAAATCTGCTACTGAATTCCTCTAGTAAGTTTTTCATTTCAATTATTGTACTTTATTTTTTTTTTTTTTGAAAGATTTATTTATTTATTTAATTTCCCCCCCTCCCCTGGTTGTCTGCTCTTGGTGTCTATCTGCTGCGTCTTGTTTCTTTGTCCGCCTCTGTTGTCGTCAGCGGCACTGGAAGTGTGGGCGGCGCCATTCCTGGGCAGGCTGCTCTTTCTTTTCACGCTGGGCGGCTTTCCTCACGGGCACACTCCTTGCGCGTGGGGCTCTCACGCGGGGGACACCCTTGCGTGGCACAGCACTCCTTGCGCGCATCAGCACTGCGCATGGCCAGCTCCACACGGGTCAAGGAGGCCCGGGGCTTGAACCGCGGACCTCCCATGTGGTAGACGGACGCCCTAACCACTGGGCCAAAGTCCGTTTCCCTAATTATTGTACTTTACAACTCTAAAGTTTCCATCAGCTTTCCTTTTATAATTTCTATTTTGTTCACAGAATATTTTCTTAATTTCCTTGTTCTTTGTATATGGGTTCCTTTAGCTCACTGAACATATTTAAGATGTCTGACTTAAAGTCTTTGATTAATAGCTCCAATGCATGCGCTTCCTCAGAGATGGTTTCTGGCAAATCCTTTTTTTTTCTCATAATTTTTTGTTTTATGGAATTTTTTTGTTGAGTATTGGACATTCTGAATATTAATGTTGTAAATCTGGAAATCAAATTCTCAATCCTCTGGGATTTCTGCTTTTTTCCCCTCTCTATTAGGTCTGGAGCCATCACATGTGCCTTTTCCAAACTATTTTTGCTCACAAACAGGGAATGGAAAGGAAAAAAAGAGAAAGGAGAAGGACAGAAGTGTGACCGGCTCTTGAAGACTCCTGTGAGGGGGCGGTGGAGCCATGGGCCCTGCAGAGCTGGTGCCCCAGTGCTGGGCAGCAGGTGGTCAGGAGCAGTGGTCAGCCGTCAGACCACACCTCCTCCCCTCCCCCAGGGATGTGGGAGGCCCACGGCCAGCACCGGCACCAGCAAGCGGCCCCAGGAGCCGAGCCCACAGTCCCCACTTGCGGGCCAGCAGCCACCACGCACAGGGTGAACTTCACCAGTATTTACTGCAACTTACCAGCCTTTTCCTGCAGGTATTCTTGGATGCTGTGAGTACTCCACCTGACCTGAATTCCAAAATAGTTGATTCAGCCAGTTCTTGCCAGTTCAGTAGCTGTCCCTGTGGAGGGTCTGATTCCTGGAGCTTCCTACTCTGCCGTAGGCCCACAGTCCTTTCCTCTGGCTTCGTGGCTTTTGATTCAGTGTCTGGCACAGAGCCAAGCCTCTGACTGCTCTTTTGCCCTGAGCCCACCCCAGGCCCCAGCCTGGTCCTGAAGGCTCTGTGGCCCTGCTGCCGGGCATGCATGGGGCACAGATGGGCAGAGCCTTGCCCTGCCCTGTGCCCCTTCTGAGTGGCCTGGGAAGACGGGAAGTACTCATGTGATCAGATAAAGCCCCAGAAACAGCGCTGGAGTGAGTGAGAGACTGGGACAGGGTGCTGCAGCCCAGACCAGAGTGACCACAGAACCTGCTGCTCAGACCCATGATGGCCTTGGCCCAGGAAACCTGAACACACTGTGCTTGTCTCTCCTGGACAAGCAAGGGGACAGGGCCACAGCCCAAATGACAGGTAGCCTTGTCCAGACACTTCAAACCTTACCACTCAGGGTCCACAGATGGCTCAGACAGAAGGTTCTGGTTATGTTTTCATCATTTCTCTGGTAGCCTCCATGGTAGGTTAGAAGAGGGAAAACGTTATGTGGCAAATATTCCTCATAGAGAAGCTCTTTCATGCTCACGGTGTGCACTGCCTGTAAACACACTAGGTTCATCTGAGCGAGGGAGGGCTGGGAAGCATGAAGTGAGCTGTCTGCCTGGGGGCTCTCTGCCCACCCCTTCCCGAAGGCGCAGTACTGCGCACCCAGCGGCGGCTCACCAGAACTTTCGCAGGGCGCTGTCTGTACGGTCCCACCTCCGGCACGTGCCTCCTCCTGACAAGGTGAGGAATGGTGGAGTTCCGCAGAAAGGCACTGAGCTCAGGGGTATCCTCACGGGAGGCTGCAGGCTGCAAAGAGAAACAAGGAGGAACCCACACTGCTACATCAGTATTTGTCACCTATGAAACTTTTTTTCCAATTGAATATGATTCGCATTCTGGTTTTCCAGCAAAATGAGAACAAAGCCTTTAAGCCAATTATTGGAATTCCTGTGGTATGAGGACCACATTCCTGGGACTTTGTCCTGTAAGGACTTTAAGCAGAAGCAATTCTCTGTGAGAAGGGACAGCATATGTGAAGTGGTGTTTCAGGCACGGATCACTGCTTCAGTATTCCCTCGTGATATAGTGGGGGTGACTGACTGAGCATGTTGCATGGGTGGCAGATCCCAGGGATGGCCTGGTGGGATTCAGGACCACTGTGGCACCCTCAAGAGAGAGCAGCTTCTTTGCAAAGGCAGCTTCTCCAAAGCCTGTACAGGAATACTGCGTTGGAACAGGATTTTCAGTCCTGAACTTGTTTTCAAGTGTTCTAGAACTTATGGTTTTCATCTCAGGGTCCAAGCTGGGTATGTCTGATGGTTGAATAAACATTTGGGAATTCCAATAAACCAGACATAGTAACCTGTTAAGATTCTTTATTTCAATCAAAGTTTCTAAGGATTAAATTTAGACTCAATATAAAAACCTAATTTTCTCCCTGCTGAGAAGCATATTCTTTTAGTTTCTCTTTGTTATCCCGGGAGCAAAAAAGTATGCTCATCTCTGTGGAATAAACAAAAACCCTACATTTCAATGTAGGATGCACATGAAATTGAAAGGATAATGCTCAGATGTCCTAAGTATCCAGAACAATCTACTTATGCACAGAAGGACCAAGCCCAGATGCCTAAGCCAGCCATAGCCTTCTTCACACTGGCCTCTGCCTCTGGACCCCGCTCACCTCTTGCCAGGGGCCCCTGGATTTCTGTTCTTCTACAGGTGGAATTGATCTCCCTGCTGCAGTGTACCCCAATAGGCCTGCCCTGTTCCCCAGCAGTGTCTGCCAAGCTATACCACACTTTCCGCTCATTTGCCTGAGCTCTCCAGTGAAGGCATCAGATGAAAAGTCACATATAGCACCATAGGAAATACCAGCAAACAGGGAGAGAAATAAGATCCAGTGAGGAAAATTGATGGGGAGATCAAATGTAGGAGGAACCCAGGAAAGTGTGGTGCCACAGTTGACTAAGGAAGAGAATTTCTAAAATCATGCATGACCAAGTACATCAAATGCTGTAGGGTAGAGAAGGGGTGCACAGACAGTGCACAAGCAGTGTGTCAAACAAAAAACAAAGGGAGCCTTTTTTAAAGCAGGGGATGGATACAGATGGAAATCAAACTGCAGCAGCTAAAGAGCGAATGGGTTTAGACAACTAGATAATCATTTGAAAAAGTATGAAATTGAATCCTTACACATTCTCATATTGAAGTAAAACCCAATAGTTCAGAGATGAGAAACAACTCATGCCTTAATAAGAAAGCATCAAAAGAAAGCAAAAGAAAACAAGAATGTTTTTAGCAGAGAACTCTTGAACTTCTCAGGTGACATCATCAATATAGTAATGTAAGACGTTCTCTGAAAAAACCTCCCCAGAGATTCAGAAAATAAAAGGACATATTCCACTTGCTTGGAGCTCTGCAGGATGGTAGAGATTGGCCAAAATTTTTTTACAAAAGCTGAATCAAAGAGAAAGAAAAGTATCTGGTAGGAAACTTCCATCTTGGACCTGCTGAGCCACGTCCCAGTCCCTTACTCAGTCCCAGTGAGCTTAGCAGTGGCGAAAAGAAAATGGCCCAGAGGATATTTTCTCTCTCTGGTAGCTGAGAATTGGACCTACAGACACCGTTGAAAGTAAGATATGGACAAAATTCCTCTATCAGAGGGAACATTCCGAAAACAAAGCAGAGAGACACAGAGGGAGTTGGAGAGAGGGGCAGGGAAGGAGGGATGGAAAGGGGGTGCCTGCACACGGCTGGGGGAGGAGGGCAAACCTGGGAGCAAGCAATGACTGTCACCAAAGCATCACAAATGGAGAGGAGAAAATACTACACGTGGGTATTAATCTCCTGATATGACTTTCTGAAACACTGAGCAGCCAGATTTTCCCCTAAAGGAGTTGTAGGGAAAGCTTGTGTTAAGAGGCAAGTCAAAGGCATCAAAAATCCCTCGGCTTTGAGGTAACCAGCTGTTCCACCTGTTCAGGGCCCTCCAAGCAATTCCAAAAAGAATGAAAAGAAATTGCAGTATCCTAAAAGATATACTAGACGGCCTTCTTCTGTTTACATTGATATGCATGCATGTGCATACATGTATATGTGTACATGCATGTGTGCACACATGTGTAGCTTTGTGTATGTGTGTGCATTCATGGGTGTGTGCAAGTCTGTGTGCGTGTGTGTGCGTGCATGTATGTGCATGTGCATATGTACAGTTGTGTGCATATGTACATGTTCGTGTGTGCATGTTTTATGTGCATGCATTCGTGCGTGCATGTGTGTCTGCATGTATGCATGTGTGTGCACATGTGTGGGCGCATGCATGTGTGTCTGTGTGTGAGCATGCATTGCATGTGTGCATGCAAGCATATGTGTGCATGCATGTTTCTGTGTGTGTGTGCATGTGGTGTGCATAAAGTAGGAAAGAGAACGAGCCTGGCAGCTGTTGATCTAAGAAGTTCAAGTGTGCCTGCTTTCTGAATTAATGAGAACAGTAGAGTTAGAAAAGCACAAAGTACTCCTAAGGGTAAAGCAAAAAAACTGATGTGCATTTGCCAAGCCAAGGCACAGTCTGTATGCCCACTGGTTTCAAACAACCGTTTGCAGGACCCTGAGCCTTGACAAGCTGTTTCTGGTGTAGTTTGGATTTCTGTGGGTCTGTCTTGTTAAACAGCCCAGTTCTCAGTGGTGGCCTCTGCTCTCCAGGGCTCCAGAGACGACTCTTCAGCTGCACCATCTTGCCTCTTGCTAAGCTCTCCCCAGTCCGGTCCCTTCAGACCACTTTGCGGGGAATCTTCTGTCTTCAGCTCAGGCCAAGCAGGCAGGATCGTAATCTTGGCGCGGTTCACATCAAGGTTCTGGGCTCCCTGCTCCTGGGCAGACTCAAACGCCATGGCCCTTCCTCACCATGCACGCTCGCTGATGCTCACAAAACCTGCCCCTTTTTTAACAAGTCCTTATCTGTATGAAGCGGCAGTTCCATAGGAAGGTTTACTTTTCGACCTCATCTTAGGTAGAGATTGCAGCCAGTGTGAATTACCCAAAGTTGAAAATTGGTAGTTCAAAATCAGGACTTTACTGGCATCAGGAGGCTGAGAAATTTTTTGCTCAACTCTAAAATTGTATTCCAAGAAGGAGCTGGCACAGATTAGTTTAATGGCTTAGTCTAAGTGCTGCCAACAGTGGAACGTTTCAGAGTCAGGAAGTGAAGGCAAAGCCACCTCGAACCCCACCGCCGACCTGGTCTCTGAAGTCTGAAGGCGGCACTTCTGGAGTCTCTGCTTTCACCCTATGCTTACAGTAGATGGATGGGTCTGTGCACTTGAGAGGGAGCCATCCTGTGAGGGACAGGAAGCGGGGAGGCGAGAGAGGAGGCGGGTGGGCGAGCCAGAGCCACGGCAGCCACGGTCCTCGGTGCCAGCCTGGCTGCTCTCCTTTGGCCGCGTCTCCACTGTCCCCCTGCCCTTGCCGCTTCGGGGAGCCGGGCTGAGGGACGTCCCTGAAGCCGGGTCTTAATCAGGACGCCTGAGTGGGGGCTTCCACCCCCGCTGGGACAGGGGTGGACTCGCTGGGCGAGGGGCTGAGCCGGCGGCTGCTGTGGAGCTGAACCCCCCGCCCAGGCCCTGGTCGCTGGCGCGCACGTGGGAAGGGTCACGCTTGGAGTGCACCCCCAGTTCACGGGGCTGTTCCCGAAGGTGTCGGCTGGCGTTCAGAACACTCTTCTCCTTGGAGACGAGGTCATTAGTGTGGCTCGGCCAAAACCAATTCCATCCTCAGCAGGGCCACGTGCCATGAAACCATGCACTTGCCACAGAAAACCCAACACCCAAGACTGTTGACTGGACGTTAGAAAAAACCATTATACTAAACACTGACAGGTGGAAATAGGTTTAATCTGAGAGAGTGGGAAAGTACGCAGCCTTTGTGGAGATTCTGAGACACTTCAGAATTGGTGGTTGTGCTCTTTCTTAGCGGATGGCCATGAAAATATCTCTAAGGAAATCTGGACAGTTTCTTTTTCTTAAGCAAGTTTCCTTAGAAACCTGTGAGTGTTGGGCAAAGGTGATGAGGACAGAGATATTTTCAGCAAAACTGAGGATGTATCTGAGGGGGAGAAGTTGCCTCAAAAAAGTGTGAGAACAGAAGAAAAAGGGATTTTGCCAACAGGACATGAACAGAATGGGCATGGAGGAAACCTTGGAGGCAACAGTCCAAGTCCCTTAAGGAGACCAGCGGTGGACAGACGCCCTGTGCCAGGGCTGTGCTGCCCATGGAGTGTCCTCGGAAAGGCCGACGGCCTGCAGAGAACCGCTGAGGATATGGACCTCTCAAGGGCACCGGTCCCTATTGCTCCAGAATTAAAGACGGTAGAGCCAAACAGCACAGGGTTTTAACCTTACTCCACTCACTGGATAAGACTTTAAATGGAATTTAATACCTGCCTACATAAATTTCTGCCGCCCTGTTCTTTTTACTAAATCTACCTTCTCTTTGCTTCTTACTAAAATTAAGGTGACCTAGACTCCAAATATACTTTTCTTTAGAAAGCAGTAAAGTTTTGGTGTAAAGAATCTGAAATTGATATTTAAATTTGAAAGTTTTCAGACCTATTCTGTTAAAAAATAAATTGTTTTTTGTTAATTTCCAATTCACATTTCATGCACAGAATAGAATAAAAGCAAGCTGTTTATTTTGCATTAGCTGGGAAGAAATTAATTGCTAAATAAATCAACAGTGGCTTCCCCAAGAATCACTTAATATTTTAAGAGGAAAATAATTTTCAAGTACCCTTAGTTTTTTATAGTCACTAATATAAAATACACTGATAGTGTTTTTAATCATCTATTTATTGGCAAAAAGATTTCTTAGATTTTCTGAGCCACACTTAAATATAGGTAAAAGCACTTCAAGAACTTGAAAACAATAACATTTCAACTCTTTCACAATTTCAGATTTTAAAAATTATCCTTATGATTTATTACTTTAGAGATGTATTACTTCATATTGCACTCAAATATTCTTACATCAAGTTTCCACAGATTGAGAGGTTTGTAAAATAAGCAAAATTAAGTTGCATTTTTTAAAAATGTTCATCTCAGACTTTTAATCCAAGTCTCTATCTTTAGGAGTGAGTGGGTCAGGCAAGACCAGGGGCTTGTAGATGCTACCACTCAGTTAGCAGGACCCTGTGAGCAAGTCATCTATCTGTCACTGCTAAATTGCAACAAAGAAGTCCAACCAACATGGCACACATTAAACAAGTCACCTAATATATACACACATATGTAAACACTGTCAGATATAAAGTAAACATCACACTCAGAGTTGAATGCTTTCTGCAAAATCGTGCATCTGATTCTACAACCACAGTCCAAGTGGGTTTAATCTAGGGCAGGCACACCCAGGAATTTAATTACTTAAATGTTGTACATTAATATCTAAAGATGCCATTTTATAAGTTACTGTCCTTAAAGACATTAAAATCATTTCAATGAAGAGCAAAGAAAGAGGAAATGGGAAACAAATCCAGGGAGGAAGTACTTTCCATAATTTTGCATAATAAAAGTGGCCTTATTTATTGTTTCTCCATAAAGGAGGCCTGTTGCTCCACAAGTCCTTCAATATTGAACTCCCTCTTAGTTTTCCTCTTTCTACACAGAAGTCATGCTGGGCTCTGGTGCCCGTAGCCGGCAGCCGCGGGCTGGCCTGTGTCCTGGAGAGGGCGTTCCGCCGCCTTTCCAGCAGAAGCGCTGGCCTGCAGACGCTGGGGGAGTGTGCTTCCTTACCTGAAGACGTGCTTGGTTGAGAACACCTGATCAGCAGGGTTGGGAGGATTTCTGTATTACAAATGGGCGTTTCCGAGGGCTTACACTAATTCATTTCTTCCCTTCAAGCCAAGTTTGGACTTTCATTGAATGGACCCCGGCCCTGTGGACACCTGAGCTCGTTGTGGACGCAAGTGTGGCTGCAGACCAGCTGCATGCACATCTGGACATGCGGGCATGGTGGAGTGGCAGGGTCTCAGGTCCTGGTCAGCCCGAGACTCTGAACCTGACTCTGGCAGACGCCCACGGGATTAGACGCCTGTAGAGAGAAGGAAGCCGGCGCTTGGCTTTCCTCTCAGTGTCACTGAAGAATGGCCCAGCCTGACCATTCCCAGGACATTCGATGGCCTCTGGCATTGTTAGGACCCTGAATCCTCATATCTTGGCAATAAACCAAAAATTCTTTTAAAATAGCATTTTGTATAAATCCTCCAAAATTTAACAAGTCTATGCATTTACTGGTTTTTACTAATCAAACCGTGTATAGCAGCTCCATGTTGAAATGGGCTAAATTTAGCAGTTAACCTCTACCTGTAGCATTTTATCATGAGCAATAAAATTAAGAGAAATTTAAGTTTTCTAGGAGTGATATTTTAAATTAGGTTTGGCATTTTTACTGTGATATTAAGAAAAAATGTGATCAATTCTCAACGAAGTAATTTATTTTTATAATTACTAAGCTTCTTATAAGCTGCTGGGTTTTGTTTGTTTTGTTTTCCTTACCATAAAAAAAGCCACAGTTTGGAATGGACTCCTACCTTTATATCCTGTGGGTTGATGTCAGGATTTGTTTGACACTGAAGAGGTCCCAGAGTTTCAATATGGAAAATGTAGAGGAGAAACTCGCCCCGGAAAGAAAGCGGCCAGCCCACCTCCAGGCGGGTGTCCCTGATGGAGCTGGGCCCAGCGTTGTGCAGCTGCAAGCAAGGAAGGTGCTGTAAGGAGGGAGTGTGCAAATTACAGGAATACGGTCGTGGCTATAAGAACTGAAGTCTCTGGTGTGCTGTGACGGCTGGAAGTGAAGGCTCTTCCACCTAAAAACCACTGCGACGCTGGCTTAGAGTGGGCTTTGCTGTGCTTTAACCCAACTAGGACTTGGGTCCACTGCGAGCCACCACGCGTTCCGCCCCAGGGTGGCCCTCGCTGCAGGTACCGAGCACATCCCTGGGAGCAGAGCCCCTCCTGTTGTAGCCAGCACATCTCCAGGAAGGCAGGCCACCTCATAAGGACGTGGGCTTTTAACACCTGAGTCTGTACTTGGAGGACAAAAAGCTTCCATAAAACACTTAGCATATTTATATTTATTGCATTTTTTAAACTTCACTTAAAAGTCAACAGGACCCTCTTATCATTTTTCACACTTCTGAAATTAATGATCAATAAACAATTTTAAATTGTTTCTGCTTATTTTGGTGGCCCATTTAATTCACATCACAAAAGCAGTGTGATATCTGGTGATATAGCATATTTTGAGATATGAGATTTACCATGTCAAAAACATTTGACTATTGCTTTTGGCATTACTGAGAGCTTATCCTAAACTTTTTAAGATCTGTTGATGCTAAGATTAAATGCAGCACTGCCATGAAGATGACTGAGTTTGAATATGTTCCATATTTTAAAGTTTCATCATTCTTAAGTAGAAACCAATGCGGAAAACCTTTAAATAAATTACTTTACAGCATTTTCCCAGTGAAGCTCTTAATCCTGAGAGGCCTTGGGAATTTTGTTGTCCTGCTATCTTGAGAGCTTAAGGCAAAGCTTTGGTCCAGCAAGGGCCAGGGCTGGTTCTGAGCCACAGGCTGAGCCATTCTCATGCTGACACCGCGCAGGAACGGGTGCTTCTTCCCCACGATGTGAAGAGCTCACCAGGGCTCAGGTGGCTTTAATGCTAACCTTAGAGGATGCCGCTCTTGCCTCTTATAGTGAAGGGCTAAAAACAGGCAGAATTTTGAGAAGGGCCAGTGGCATGAGTTACATAGGAAGGGGCAGAAGGCATTAATCGAGAAGGCCCCACCCAGAACAAGTGGCCCAAGTCCACTCCTGGCCCCCTGGAAAGGAATATTAGTAACTACTCTGTGGTAGCACTGACTTCGTTAAAAACAAGCTAACAACTACTAAACTAACTCTTGACATATCATCTGCTTTCTAAGTGTAAAAAATTTAAGTGCTTCCAATAATGTATGGAGAACTGTTTTCCCTATTCCTAATTCAGCCCTTGAGGTAGGGAACAATCATCAGGGCTGTCCCATGTGCTGGTTTGCTTCTGGAAACATATTTTACCAATCAAGCAATTATTAAAAGTATGAGAATAAATTATTCATTTCTAATTCAAGTTATCTGAATGACCAGTACAATTACTCTGATCTTATCTCATCTTATACTTTATCGGAGCACTGCTTCAGTAGAATGGTGAACAATTCTTAGAAACTTCTCTGTCAGGTGCCTTCTGGTTGGCCATAAGTTTAAGAGATGGGTGGGTTTTAAGGATATCTGAAGGGGAGGAAAAAATCAAATAAATCCTAGGGTCTAGTAAGTTTTTATGCTTAAACTGTCCTAGTATTAAAAAGAGAGGAAATAAATATAGAAACTTTTAAAAGAATAGTAACAAGATAAAAAGTTTTCTCATGATAGAATGGTTCTCCCCAGTGAGGAACAAATGGCCACATATGAGGCTGCCTAACAGGGTGCCCTCCTCTGTCCACCATGGCAGCATGAGTCTCAGAAGCAGACAAAGGGAGGGCCTGGGTAGTGTCTCCAAAGTGCTGAGGAGAGATTATTAGTCAGGCACATAAGAGCACACTGAAAACAACACCAACATGGACAATGACTACCTCATAGACATGCTCCACCAAAGGTCCAACTCCCTCTTCTTTGCGGGGCTCCTCTTCAGGGTCCCAGTTGTGAACGGGCAAGATGATTTGTGGGGGGTGGGAAACCCTGAAATGCAGAGAGTCGTGTGAATTGAGGATGGTGCCACTTGGAAGACGAGTCCATAGTATACAGGCCACTAACACCAGAAGGAGAAATGAAAAGTGGCTCTCAATTATTTGAGTAGATATTGCCTACATGGAAAGAAATGCTGATGGTAAAAACAGGTGATGGAGAAGGCTCTGAAGCATGTACCTCAGGCTCTTCTCACTTCCTGGTCTCAACCCAGAGACTTTACATGCTACTTTACAGCATCAATCACTTGGCAACTAGGGGACAGAACAGGGTTCCTAGACCAAGATGAAGACATGCACCCATGTGTGTGCACATATGCATGTGTGTGTGCAGCACATATAATTCTGCTTTTAACCATAATAAGAAACAGGTTAAAAATCTAGCCTTGCATGGGGTGTGTTAATGTCCAGTAGTAATAAAGAAACAGTTTCTAGTAAAAGATTCCAGACAAGGAAGTCAAAGCTGTACACATCCACAGCTCCCCCATTCTCGCACAGACATCTCATCTATGCAAGAAAGGAAGAAAAAGAAATAAAGTGCATACAGATTAGACAGAAAGAAATGAAACTGTCTTTATTTACAGACAACATGATCCTTTTGTAGAAGATCCGAAGGAATCAAACCCAAAAAGTCACCAGAAATTAAGCATGAATTTAGCAAGATCTCAGGATCTACTACTGGATTTCAAGACTTATTATGAATGTAGATGAATGGAAATAAAAGGAAAGTCCAGAAAGAGACCCTCCTGTATGCACAACTGATTTTTGACAAAGGTAACAATGTAATTCAGGGGGGAAAGGACAGTCTTTTCAACAAATGGTACTGGAACATCTGTATAATCATATTAAAAAAGAAAAAAGAACCTCGACAATTAGACCTAGATGTAATACAAAACCTAAAACTAGACCTAGATGTAATATAAAACCTAAAACTATAAAACTTCTAGGAAAAAAAAGGAGAAAATCTTTGTGATCTTGGATAAGCACAAACCATAAAACCTATTAAATTGGACTTCATCAAAGTAAAAACTTTTGCTCTTTCAATGATACTTTTTAAAAAATAAATAGCCAAACCACAGACTTGGAGAAAATATTTGCGAGATACAATATTAAATAATACTGATAAATACGTTGTATCCAAAATATATACAGAATTTTCAGAACTCAACAATAAAGACTTAATAGTAAATGGGCAAAATATTTGAAGACAACGCACAAAAGAGACACTGATAGCAAATAAGCACTTCAAAGATGCTCAACATCCTTAGTCAATAGGCAAATGCACATTTAAGTCACAGTGAGGGCAAAAGGTGGAGTAGGAAGTTCTCTAAGTCTAGGAAAATGAAAGACCTACAAAAAGAAAATTTGATTAACTAGATGGTAACCCTGGAACTAAACTGGACATTCAGAATAGGAAGCGAGAGGTTGCTAAGAGTTCAGCATTTGTAAGTAAAAGTGGGAATTAGCAACCAGCTCTTACTTCAGCACCATGGCAGTGGCTGCAGAAGTGGCTGTTGCTGTAGCAATGCAGAGGAGTCCAGGAGTGGCTGCTGGGGCCAGGGCAGGCAGAGGAAACTTCCTTCTCTGAGAGTTAAGGGTTGAGGTTGGTGTAGGGGGTCCGTGAGGCCAGCCAAGAAGCTGGCTCTTGGGAAGGAGCTCCTCGAACCTCTTACCAGAATGCAGCTGGACGTCAAAAGGGTCCATGGGATGGAGGAATAGAGTACGAATTGGAGTGGACTTACTTATATTCTACTATGGAACTATTGTGATTAGTAATGGAAGAAATTGTGGCATTGATGTGGAAAAAGTGACCATGGTAGCTGCTGAGGGTAGGGAGAGGGAAGAAGAGATATGATGTGGGAGCATTTTCAGGACTTGGAGTTGTCCTGGGTGGTACTGCAGGGACAGATGCTGGACATTGTTTGTCCTGCCATGGTCCACTGGGTGGACTCAGGGAGAGTGTAAACTACAACATAAACCATTATCCATGTGGTGCAGCAGTGCTGCAAAATGTATTCATCAAATGCAATGAATGTGCCATGATGATGAAAGAAGCTGTTGATGTGGGAGGAGTGGGGTGAGGGAGGGTGGGGGTATGTGGGGACCTCTTATATTTTTTAATGTAACATTTAAAAAAAAATAAAGAGAGAGGGGAAAAAAAGAGCTAGTCCATCTTTGGCTGTTTCTTTCCTTCTTCTTTGTGTGGGCATTTCCAGGGCTGGCAGACCCCGGAGGGCATGGCAGAGAGTCTGGACTGGGTCTCAGCTCTCTCTGCCGAACCAGCTTCTGGCCTCAGAGGAGCACCCGCCAGGCTTAGAGACACAGTGCACTTTCTCATTTCTGGGTTTCTTCTCTCTCTCTCTCTAGCCATTTATTCTAGTGGATCCCTGAGGGTCCAGCACAGATGGAAGCAGTGTCTTCTGGCCTTAAACCACCATCTACAGGGACATAAAGAGCCAATGTACCTCTTCTTTTTATCATTATTTTGGGTTGGTTGTTTTTGTATCTTTCTGTTTTATATTTTTTGATTGAGTAGATCGCTGAGGGATGAGCAGGGATATCGGCCTAGGTTTCGGCCTCAAGAGCAGCAGCTTCTGGCTTTCTACCAGCACATAACAAGATACTTGGAGAAGCAGCAAACCTCCTTACCCAACCCCCTCTTTTGTTGTTGGTGTTGTTGTTTGTTTTTGGTCCATTTGTTAGTAATTTGTTTCCTTGTTTTTCCTCTCTCACTTTCTTTCCTATCTTTTATTCTTTTCTCCTTCTTCCCCCCCTCCCTCTCCTTCCTTCCTTCCTCTGTCCCTCCCTCCCTTTCTCTTCTTCTTAGTCTGGCAGACTGAAGAGTGGAAGAACTAGATTTTCAGAGTGAGCACAATACAAAATTCAGAATGTCCAGATCTCAAGTAAAAATTACAAAGCATACAAGGAGACAGGAAAGTATGGCCTAACCAAAGAGAAAAAAGAATTTGACAGAAAATACTTTGAAGAAAACTCAGTCTCTGGAATTATTAATAAAAAATCTTAGAACAACTCTCTTAAAGGATCAGTGAACTAAAGGAAATCAGGAAAACAATATGTGGACATAAAGAGAATATCAGTTATGAGATACAAGTGATAAAAAAGAACTGAATGGAAATTCTGGAACTGAAAAGTACAACATATGAAGTGAAATGTTCAAGAGCAGATTGGAGGAAGCAAAAGAGAGGATCAACACCCAAACACGAAACAATTGAAATTGTCCAGGTTGAGGAGTCTCAACAGAGCCTGAGGAAGCTGTGGGATACCATCAAACATATCAACACATGCACCATAGGAGTTCCAGAAGGAGACGAGAAAGATAAAGGACCAAAATAAATTTTTTTTAAGAAATATTTGATGATATTAATATGCTAATCCAAGTCAAGCAGGATGAACCCAAACAGATCTAAACTGAGACATATTATGATCAAACTGTGCAGTGCCAAGGATAAAGACAAAATCTTAAAAACAGTAAGAGAAGCAAAAAGTATTAGCAAATTGGCAGAAGCCTTGCCTTAATAGTAATTTTCTTAAATGTAAATTGATTGAACTCTCCAATCAAAAGGCAGATATTGGCAGAATGAATAAAGAAACATGACCCAACTATATCCTGTTTCCCAGAGACCCATCTTAGATCCATAGACACATATAGGTTGAAAATGAAAAGAAGAAAAAAATTTTCATGCAAATAATAATCAAGAGAGAGCAGGAATTGGCTATATTAATATCAGGCAAAATAGACTAAGTTAAAAGTTGTTACAAGAGACCAAGAAAGACATTATATACTGATAAAATGGTTGATTCAACAAGATTTCTCAATTATAAATATATACACACCTAATCACAGAGTGCCAAAATATATGAAGCAAACCTTCATAGACTTGAAGGGAAAAACAATCTACCATAATAATTGAAGATTTACTTCCAATGCTGGATAGAACATCTAAACAGAAAATCAATAAGGAAATAGAAGACCTGAGCAGCACTATAAACCCTATATCTAACTGACATATATACCGCTTTACCCCCAAACAGCAGAATACATATTCTTTTCAAGTGCACAAGGAGATCATTCTCTAGGAGACATTACATGCTGGGGCACAAGAAAGGTCTAAATAAATTTTAAAATATTGAAATCATAAGAGATAATCTCTCTGACCACAACAGAATGAAGCTAGAAATCAATAACAGATGGAAAACTGGAAAATTTACAAATATATAAAAGTTAAAGAGCACACACTTAAACAACCAATGGAAAACAATTCCACATACAATAGCATTAAAAGAATAATCTAGGAATAAATTTAACTAAGGATGCAAAAAATTTCTATACTGAAAACTACAAAACACTGCTGAATGAAATTTAAGAAGACTTAAATACCGGCAAGGCACACCATGGTCACGGACCGGAAGAGTTAACATTGTTAATATGTCACTGTTACCCAAAGAAATATTTACACTCAATGTAATTTCTATAAAATTCCAGTAGCATTTATTTTTCAAAAAATGGAAAAATCAATTCTCAAATTGATATGGGCTTGAATAATCAACACAATCTTTTAAAAGGAGATTGGAGGATTCGTGTTTCCTGATTTTGTATTACAAAGTGACAGTAATCGAAACAATGTGGTACTGGATGCAAAAACAGACAAATAAACCAGTGGAACAGATTGAAAGTCCAGAAATAGACCCATACATTGATGGCAAATTGAGCTTTGACGAGGGTGCTAAGTGCATGCAGTGGGGAAAGAACAGTCTCTTCAACAAATGGTATTGGGAAAAGTGGAATCCATATACAAAGGAATGAAGTTAGACCCCGACCTCACTCCTTATACAAAAATCAACTCAAAATGGATCAAGAACCTAAATATGAGTTAAAACTATAAAAATCTTAGAAGATAACATACAGGCAAATATTCATGACTTGGGATTTGGCAATGGATTCTTAGATATTATACCCAAAATAAAAGCAACAAAAGAAACAATAGCTAAATTGATTTCATGAAAATTGAAATATTTCATGCATCAAAGAACATTACCAAGAAAGTGAAAAAGACAGCCTACAGAATGGGAGACAAGAGTTCCAAACCATCTATCAGGTAAGGGTTTAATATCCAAAACATATAAAGAACTTCTACAATGCAACAACAAAAACACAAACATCTCAATTTTTAAAACGGGCAAAAGAATTGAATAGACATTTCTCTAATAAAAGATATACAAATGGCCAAAAAAACACATGAAAAATGCTCAACATTTTAGCCATTAGGGAAATGTGAATCGAAATCACAATGAGTTACCACTTCACACCCACAAAGATAGCTATTATTTTTTTTTTAATAAAAATAAAAATGTTGGTGAGGACACAGATAAATAGGAACTCTAGTGCCTTGTTGGTGGAAATGTAAAATGGTTCAGCCCCTGTAGAAAGCAATAGACTAGTTTTTCTAAAAGTTAAATGTAGAACTATCATTTGACCTGGAAATACCACTTCTAGATATATATTCAAAGAGAGTGAAAACAGGGTCTCAAAACAGACACTCGCACACCAGTGTTTATAGCAGCATTATTCAAAATAGCCAGAAGCTGTAAAGACCCAAGTGAGTTTCCATCAGCAAACAAATGGATAGACAAAATGTGGTGCAGGGAAGCAGCTGTGGCTCAATCAGTTGGGCTCCCATCTTCCATATGGGAGGTCCGGGGTTTGCATCCTGGGCCCTCCTTGTGAAGGCAGGCTCACCCACACACCATGGAGCGCTGCCAGCCCAAAAGTGCCACAGAGTGCCGACTGGCCCACAAGCACTGTGGAGTGCTGGCTCAGCAAGGTGACGCAACAAAAAGGGAGACAAGTAAAAGCACAGAAGAGCACACAGTGAATGGACACAGAGAGCAGACAGCAAGCAAGCCCTACAAGGGGATGGGATAAACAAATTTTTAAAAATAAAATAAAATAAGCACACAGATAAAAAATAAATGTGGTGCATACACACAATAGAGTATTATTCAGCCATAAGAAAGATCGAAGTTACCAGACAGGCTGCAACATGGAAGAAACCTGTAAACACTATGCTCAGTGAAACAAGCAAAACAAATAAGGTCACAACTTGTATGATGACACTCATAAGAAATGACAGAAATAGAAAATTCACAAGGATAAGGATAAAAAAGGTTAGATGTTACCAAGAAGGGGGAGATATGGGCAGGGGGGAGGAATAAAGTTTGTTTTAAAAAATGAGATAAAGTAAGATGCATAGCAAAATAAAACCACAAGATACTTCTATACACCTACTACGATGGTTAAAAACAAAAAACAAGCTCCACGTGTCGGCAAGCATGCAGGTCAACTCCCATACAGTGCCAGTGAGAATGCACAATGGAAATGGCTCAGCCACTCTGGATAACAGTTGGGCAGTGTCTTAGCATACAACTCAGTTATTCCATTTTTGGAAACATATGTCCCAACAAAGATCTGTACGCAAATGTTTATAGGAGCCTTATCCTTATTGCCTCAAACTAACAACCAAAGATCCATCAACTGGTGAAAACGAACATGGTAGCTACCCTGCACACTGGAATACTTCTTAGCAATAGAGGAAGAGGTAATGGTACATGTGAGAACAGGATGTTTCTCAAAGTCACCAAGCTAAGTGGAAGAAGCCGTACTCACAAGACAACTCTCTGTATGATCCCATTTATACGACATTCTGGAAAAGGCAAAACTATAATGACAGAAAACATGAGTGATTCCCAGATCCTGGGGTGGGAGTGTCGACTAAGAAGAAAGATGCGGGAGGAATGACTGGGGTTTATGGAACTGTTCTCTATTGAAGGAGCTGGTGGGGTCACAACTCTCCAAACCGTCACCAAATTATTCCTCAGCAATAATTTAAACAAAATGTAAACTCTGGATTTAAACAAAATGTAAACTCTATAAATTGTGAAAAGATATTTGCAATTTTCTAAACTGTAACTGATAAAGGATGTGTGTCTAGACTCTAGAATATAAGAAGAATTCCTGGGAAGTAATAACAAGACTCACAGAAATAATAATCATAGTAATAGTCAAGCCTCAATAGAAATATGCACAAAAAAATATCAGAGATTTCCCTGAAGTGGAAGAATAAAAAGTCAGTAAACATGTAAACACCTGCCTGATCTCATTTAGAACTTAGGTAACTGAAAATTAAACCTTCAGCTAGATATTACTCATCCACCAGACTGGTTCAAAATGAAAACTGGGCTGTTTGATAGTGGAGATGCTCATCCACTTCTGGTATAATTATTTTGAAAAATAGCTTGGTATTACTTAGTCTAGTTACATAGTGAGTACATGGACCCTGAAATTCCACTTCTAAGCATATACCTGACATGGACAAGCAAGTTTGTGAACAATAAAGAGGAGACCCCCCGAACGGTCATCACAAATAGAATGGGTAAGCCAGTCAGGGTCTCGTTGTGTATTGTTTTATTATGCTGTCACTAAAATGAAAGATCTACGGCCATGTAATTACGTGGGAGAATTCCAAAAACATAGGGCTGACTGAAAAAATCAGGTGGGTCCATAAAGTGTGATTCTGTGTAGGTCTCACAGGAGGTGCACATAATCCTCCAAGGGCGCAGGCTCTGGAGATGCTTGGCCCTTGCACCCTGGCGTTCTCTCCCTGGGCCACTGCGGCATAGCTCTGCACTGCAGCACCACTGCCGCCTCATCCCAACATGAGGGCACTAGTGCATGCTACAGGGCATGGACATGAGGTGGCATGGGAAAGGGACCAAGGGTGCAGGCGGCACTGCTCTCCACTAACCCTGGGGTCAGAGCGGGGGGGTGGGGAGGGGAAAAGCACGGTGGACACTGGCTCTGAGCACAGGGACCCTAGGGATGGGCAGGGCCCTCAGAACAGAGGGAAAGGAAGGGGCCTGGACTTGTGGAGCCCAGGGACCAAGCAGCTGGCATTTTCAGCCAAGCACTGATCATTTCAAAGAAACAAGACTTATGACAAAAGTAACGATGAGTCCTTCTGCCCCGGGCTCAGCCTCTCTGGCTCTGCCTTTTCCACTTTTCTCCTGTTTCTCAAGTGATTGCTAATTGGTGCTGTCATCAGAGCATAGGATAAAAGGAAAATGGATAAAAGGTAGACGCCTATCAACCCTCACAATTAAGAGTGCTATTTGCCAAACTTAAGGTACCGTACAGTGAGGCTGAATTTTCCCTATGTTGAAACAATTGTTGCAGAGGTAAATCTTTCAGACAATCACATAGCTGTCTATTTTATCTGGCTTCTGATCTTCAGTGTAAATTATGATAAAGGGTTTCTTGTGCTTTCCAATGGAAGGCAGATGATGGGTACAAAAGAATGGACACTTATAACAAAGGGCATTTTTTCATAACTTTATACCAGAAAATTATTATTAACCTACTGAAATGTTGTGCTGGTACTCACCCTCTTATTTCTACTTGGGCTACAGCAGTGATGTTGATTTGCAGGCTCACAAAATTGCTGTCTGGATTGTCCTTGTTGGAACTGAAACACAGTGATGATTTAAGTATATTTTCTGACATTTTACCACAATGTAAGATCACAAAAACATTCTGAATATCACAAAGACCATACCTATTATTAACCTAATTACTCAGAAAATGATGGTATATTCATTCTACAAAATCATAGCCCTTTGTAAACAGAAATGTCAAGATTCCCAGTGATCAAAAGTCATACAATAACTTTCTAGGAAGAGACAAAGCATCTGGAAATACAGGAGATATCTAAAACAGCTAGCCCTTTTTTGTTTTGATGGCTAAACCAAACAAACACTCACTGAGTTAATTTTCCAGCCTCAACCTCAGCCAAATTCCCCACATATCTGTGCATTGCCTTCATTGCCCATTAAATGGGAAAGGGCAGCAGAGCCAACTGCGGATTCTCCATGCTAACAAAGAGGAGAACTGGCCTGGGAAGTCCAGGGTGGCATATAAGAGATCTGTGGATATCTTTCATTCCTTTTCCTTTTCCTCTCTCTTTAGCTCTGGAATGCATCATACCATACATTGTTTTGGCAGAAAGGTTATCTTCCTTATGGTTTATTTCCTAAGTTACTGTGAACATACATGCTGCACATTCACGGCTCGTCCCTGGCTGACTGGGACCTAGACGTGAACAGAACCACAGCCAGAGGAAGTGGCAGCAGCAGCAGCAAGGCGATGGGAGACGAGAGCTGCCCATGCAGGACTCAAGGCTCAAACGGAAGACGTCTTTAATAGCACTGCTTTAAACAGTGGTAAAATTGTTCTTAAATTTGCTACTTTTTCTCTCAAGCACATGCAGTTAGGTAGGAAATTTAACTTTCAAAAATGCACATGTTAAGCAGCCAGTACTGTAAAGAAAACCAAACGTGGGAAACGGACTTGGCCCAGTGGTTAGGGCATCCGTCTACCACATGGGAGGTCCGCGGTTCAAATCCCGGGCCTCCTTGACCCGTGTGGATCTGGCCCATGCGCAGTGCTGATGCGTGCAAGGAGTGCCGCGCCACGCATGGGTGTCCCCCGTGTAGGGGAGCCCCATGTGCAAGGAGTACGCCCCGTAAGGAGAGCCGCCCAGCGTGAAAGAAAGTGCAGCCTGCCCAGGAATGGCGCCGCCCACACTTCCTGTGCCGCTGACGACAACAGAAGCAGACAAAGAAACAAGACGCAGCAAATAGACACAAAGAACAGACAACCGGGAGGGGGGAGGGGATTAAATAAATAAATAAAAGAAAACCAAACGTGGTCCACAAGCTTTGGGTGGGCCACCAGCTGCCCCGAGTCCCAAGGGACCAGACAACTGTGAGCAAACCTGACGTGGATGCCCCAGGCTACCAGGTCATGTTTGTGTTCAGGTCTCACTCAGAAGAGAAATCTTCCTTTTTAAGTCATCGGATCTCTCACAGGTCAATGGGAAGGCTCAACGTGGGATGAGGGCAGTGGGTGGCTCTAACTCTCTTTTGAGGCCTCCCAAAGTGGGAGTTGGAAGGATATGACAAAATTTTGCTTTCAAAGGAGGAGACAGAATTGCTCTCACACTTTATAAAAGTCCTGGCTGGTTGTTTATACCGATACAGCAACTTAAACTGCAAATACACATAAAAGACAGAAACAGGGAAGCAGACTTGGCGCAATGGATAAGGCATCCATCTACCACATGCGAGGTCCACGGTTCAAACCCCAGACTTCCTTGACCCATGTGGAGCTGGCCCACACGCAGTGCTGATGAGCGCGAGGACTGCCCTGTCACGCAGGGGTGCCCCCCACGTAGGGGAGCCCCACGTGCAAGAAGTGCACCCTGTAAGGAGAGCCGCCCAGCGTGAAAGAAAGTGCAGCCTGCCCAGGAATGGTGCCACACACACACAGAGCTGATGCAGCAAGATGACGCAACAAAAACAAACACAGATTCCCATGCCGCTGACAACAGAAGCGGACAAAAAGAAGAACATGCAGCAAATGGACACAGAGAACAGACAACTGGGGCGGGGGGGGGAGGGGAGAGAAATAAATAAATCTTAAAAAATTAAATAAAAGACAGAAACAGCCAAATGCCAGGCTCATTTCCTGCAGTGAGAATTCCTGGGAAGCTTTTGAGCCCAGGGGACTATCCACCAAGGCTGAACCCCAGGAACCAGCCCAGGGAATTGTTACCACTTTGGGGGAATCAGGCCACTAACTAAAGAGGTTCTTTTTCTTAAAGGCAGGATTCTGAATTCCTAACCACAAAGAACTCATTAAGTAATTCTGCTTGTTGCAGATTTTGTGGTTCCAAATACATTATGGGTAACTCTAGTTTGGAAACTTAAAAATAATTGATCCACAGATTAACAAAACTTTGCTCTATTTCTAGTTCACTACTGTTCTGCCACAGTGCAAATTAGGATAAAATTGTTAAAAAAGGTTTCATTGAAGTTATTGCATATTTCTATTGTATTTCATTTCAAGCGTTTTAAGTGACACACTTTTCATTACTCACAATACCCTGAAAATGCAAACGTCCAACTTTGAAATCATCTTCTAACACAAGTGTAGTCAGAGGCATGCAGAGGCTATACTGAAATATAGCAAAGACAGAACACATTTAAACGCCCTTGTCAGCTAAGCTGCTCGGTCACACCAGCTGCGAGAGAGGCACTCCTGGATAGCCGAGGGCTGGTAAACCTGGTAAGGAAACAATCGGGCTTGACTTTAAGGCTCTCTGGCCTCTTTCCCGGGAAACCTCACTAATGCCCCGGCTTTGCTCAAACAAGCCATCCATTATGGTGTGAACACTGAGCGGTGTATACCAGCTGCACTGGTTCCACACAGGGAATGATGAATTTCCTTGAGTGACCATAGCCTGAGTCATATACCAAGGGCAAGTGTCATGCTCTGGTGCTATTTTCCTACTGCTTCCTATTTTCCATTTTTCCTCTGAGCTTCCTGAGTGTTTGGAATGTTGGCAAGACAATGCAGTGCTCAAGACACTGTCGCTGAGCAAGTGGCTTCAGGGAGCATGACAGAGCTGTGCACTGTACGAAGGTTTGCAACTGGGACCTTCTCCATCCAGGCAGGAAAATGTTTGCATGTCCCCTAGAGCAAGGCATGGGGAGGCCATTACTGCAAACCTGTGTGACACAAAATGCTTTACTTCCCCCGATTGATAGTCCATTTCTCTTTTGGGTTATTGCTGTGGAAAAGAGCATTAGTTGTGGGTAATGGTGGTCAATATGTACCCTTAAGAGTTTAGACTTTAGAGAATCTGGTTTAAATTATTGCTGATTTAAACTCATTTAAACCGAATGCCAGCCCTCCATCTAAACACTTACTTACATCTTTGGAATCTGCCAGCAAAGCCCGCAGGTAAATGATACCTCTCAAAGAACCTCGTCAATACTCTCGCCCCTGTATTGCACCTTTCTGAATTTGATGCTTTGTGTGTGTTACTACAGCCTTTCTGTGCCTTCCTGCATTTTTATATTTTTCAGGAAAATATTAAAACAGTCATGAGTTTCTACAGTATTTAAAGATGAAATGTACTCTGATGCATTCTTTTAGAGGAAGGGAAATGTTAAAAAGAGTGACCATTTCCATTTCCCATCAAATCCAGCACTTCATGACCAAATTCACTGCGGCGGATCTGGGGAAGGCGTCTCCAGCTGCATCTGTGGCCTCTGCTGCGGAGAGCGACTAGCTGCATTGAAAACGCAGCGTCCAGAGTAAGAAGGAAATGCCCACGGTGGACCTGGTCCCTTGACCAGGCTTCCGAAGTAAAGACCGTGCTTTCCATAAGTGACAGCTCAAAGCTCCACGCCCACGGAGCCCTTGCCAAGGTACGGCGTGTAATGGGACCTGCAGGGTGGCGGCAGCCTTTCACCACAGAGGGTTCTCTTTTTTTTTCTGATATCTTAGACATATAAACAGAAGATTTACAAAATGAAAATATTTAGGCTTTCTAAACCTTGTGTGAAATATGTATTTATGTAGATACAAAGAAGTGATTTAATGAGCTTGTAATAAAATGAAGGAATATTATGGAAGAATTTATCCCATCTGCCTTCCATCACTTTTTAAGACAAAATAAAACTTTTCTAATATTCATCAGGAAAGATGTTAAGCTCACTAATTAAGATCAGAAAGTTTCTAAGGTAATTTAGAAACTTTCCTCCCTAGAAAGCTGTCATAGAACTAGGTGAGGTGTGATTGTGACACAGGTCACAGATGTAAAATGCATGTAGTTCACCCTAGAAACATTTTTAAAATCTACACTGTTAAGGATCTTATATATATTTTTAAATCCCAAACAATGGGGATTAGTTAACTGAAGCAGCTATTTAAAAGTAATCTATTGCACAACGTAATCATTCCAAAAGTTCTGGCACTATAATGGCATTTCCTCTTGCAGCTCAGAAAGGTAATTCTTTAGAGATCAACCACGTGGCACAGTATTTGAGAACCAAATTGTCGTTAGTGACTTCGCTATCCTTTTCATAGTTAGACCGAGGGCTACACACACTCAGGAGCTCACACTCTCCCACAAATTGTAAGGAACGAAAGAAGATACACGTGCTGTCTACATCTGTGTTTTCCAAACCTTTAAAACTGAAACCCACAAAAAATGCATGCAACCTACACAGCATCATAGTTCACACATTTACATTTATCTTAAAGAAACATTTCATGAACAGCACACTGATAGAGTTTATCCTTTTAATATGGGTTTAGAGACACTCTGCTGATTTTAATATGGGTTTAGAGCCACTCTGCTGATTTTAATATGGGTTTAGATCCACTCTCCTGATTCTAATGTGGGTTTAGAGCCACTTTCTGCTGATGGCTTGAAGCCCACAGTGGGGAGTCCGGGGTCTGCATGCCACGGTGCTCTCTGTATCCCTGACTCAGCTGTGGAAGTGCAACTCCAATAGAGGTGAAAGTTCAAGCAGATGGAATCCCGAGCAGGCGACCACATAGAGGCCGGTGCTTCCCACGCGTCGCGTCTGCAGCTGCAGGTCCTGACATCTCATCCTACCTGGCTTCATGCTCATAGTGAAACCAACAGAGGGTTGTTCACTCAAGTTCTCAACGATTAGGGGATCTCAAGATGGCAAATGCCAGGTCTATTTTATTTTATTTTGTTGGGTATTTTTTGCAGAAACAGCTTTTAGGGATTAGCTGGTGCCCAGCTGCAAGGATGGGGTTTGGGCAGAATTGGGAGAAAGTATGTGTGTCAGAATGCAGACAAGCAGGATGGAGATGGTGGGAGATGCCCAAGATAAACTTTCATGACCTAGATAATGCAATCTCTTTTCAAAACCAAAATTACTGAAAAAGTTGGAATAATTGAGAAAAACAAAGAATGGGCTGGAAAGTTTGGGTTCTCATTTCAGAAGAGCTCTTAAGATGACTTTTTACTACTGATCTCCTTAATACTGAGTGCTGAAGATAACTTTGGCATGTGAAGTTCCTTAATGATAAAAGGTCTAACCTTTTGATTTGGAGATCGAAGTTGATGCTCTGGTTTGTATTTTCAAGACGTGAAACTGCAAATCGGAGGCCCAGAGTATACTAAGGAAAAAGTCACATGGGCACAAAGTTATTACCTGGAAGGGACCTTACACACAGCATAAAAATCTTGTTTGCAAATAACCCCTGCAACCCACCCACCCTGGGTCACTGTAACTGTCCCCATCTCTAGTCAATCCTGGGCAGCTGAGAACTGAGAGGAAGTCAAGCAGTTTAGACCCCAGAGCCCAGGCAATTTGAGGAACAATGTATTTCTAAATCCCTCTCTTCATTTAGTCTGTACCACCACCTCTTGCCCCCTTTCTTTTGCACAAAGACAAACATATTCTTCCCTCTTCTCCAAAAGTCCTGCAGTACTTTCCTGATTTTTCTACTTCAAGAACTCCTACTCATTCTTCAAAGCCCAGGATCTCTGACTCCCCAGGCAAGACCAGGCAGCATAGCGTGCTCCCCTTTTACTCTCTCTGTCCCTATTTTTTACCAATCCCCCACCACTCAACCTAGGATACTGCTAATTCTGAGTTTTTTCTGAGGAGGGGTCATATATTTTCATCTTTATCCTGTCAGAGTCTAGCTCTGTGCCAGGCATACAGAAGGGGGGCATAGAAATTGTTGACAGACGACACCCTAACCACCCTGTAGCCACAGCTGCCCACTCCCAGTGCAGGGGCCTCACCACCCTGTTGTGGAGACTGCCTGATGCTGGTCTCCGTCACAGAGAAGACGTGACAATGTCAAATTGCTAAGAGAACGTGTGCTCTGAACCAGCAGCAAGTGCCAGTTCCGTGGGTACAAAGACCCTTTGCTGAACCACCAATTTTTTTGTTATCCTGCTTGAGAGATTTTGAAGGTTTTTATGACTTTTGTCATATGAATATTTTATGTTACTACAGCTATTACTTAAAAATAAATTTACTAGTTAAAAATCTTAAAGTGAAACTTCTGAATACATTTTAATATTTTGTTGAGTTAATATAACTTTAGAGAGCTGTTTTTAAAATATGGGACAGGACTAAAACTTCCACATATTTACACATGATATGTGTTTTCACATTTTGAACTGCTTTTACATTAGGAGTTTTACCACAATGCACTGATTGTATTCCCTTTAAGGTACAAAATGAAGAATTAAATAAATCAAAGTGTTTATAACAAAATAGAATGTCATAAAATTTGATGTATTTAAAGACATTAAAAGTGAGATAACAGAGTTCTTAGGTCTGGTCTGGATTTAACACTTTTAATATGGAAAAGGAGCCACAACTGGTCACTTACAAAAGCAAACACTGTTGTTTTCAGTTCATTTTCTCTTCAAATTAAATTAGGTGTTTGAATTTTCCGTGAAAACCAACTTAGACATCCTATCCTGTTCCTTTTTTCATGGCACCATTTTTTATTATTTTTTTTTAATTAGAGCAGTTATAGGTTTATAGAAACCATGCAGAAAGTACAGTGTTTCCATATAACCTCCTCTTGCACACAGTTTTATCTACTATTAACATTTTGCACTGGTGTGGCACCTTTGTTACGTTCATGAAATGATATTATCATGCTATCAACTTTATCCCATTGTTTACATTAGGACTCAGTCTTTGTGTTGTACAGCTCTCTGAGTTTTTATGTATGTGTAGTAACTCATATAAAACCTAAAATTCCTTTTTCCTTTTTTGCATATAGAATCCAGTGGCTAAGCACATACACAGAGCTCTGCCCATCACCCACTGTCATGGCTCCACGTTTAAAACCTGGTCTGTTGTTTAGGAATTTGTGGGTTCTTTTTTGATTGGAGAAGTTATGGGTTTACAGAGCAATCATGAATAAAATGCAGGACTCACACGTGCCAGCCCATTATCAACAACTCACACTGACATGGAGCATTTGACAGGCTTGATGACAGCTCGGTTTATAATGTGCTGTTAACTACAGACCATGGCCAACCTGGGTTCCCTGCCTTGTGCAGCTCCACAGATGGTTTGTTTTCAAAAATGTTATTCTAGTGACTTATACACAACCGAAAATGCCCCCTTTTAACCACATTCAAATATATAATTCAGTGCATTTATGAGTTTTTGTCCAGGTAACTTTCAGAGTTTTGCAGACTGGATGTAAAGTGGGTTCAGGTGGGCCCGAGCCTAGTTCTGTCCTTACTGAAACCAGGATAACGAGGATAAGGTCGATGTGCTTGAGGAAAAAATGAAGGAATGTATCCTGTTCCTCATTACAAGACCCTTGAAGAAATCCTACATCTTGCTGATCTGGCAAATCTGTGTTACGCAGGCTTCATTGGTTTTTTCCTTTTCTTCCTTTCCCTGCATATAAAAACCCCAACCCACATTCTCTCAGGGAACTGGTTTGGGCAAGATTCCCCCAGTTCCTTGCCTGTGCACTCGCAATAAATGACTTTCTCACTGAGAGAAAATGTTTGTCTTTTGTAGTGCCAGTTTGGGCAGGCCCTTCTATTGGAATAGCCATGCCTACAGTGACAAGGGGCCTTCTCCGAGCCTCAGTCTCCTTATCTGTACAGTAGGGGAGGTACCCATTCATAGGGTTGTTACGATTATCAAATGAGACAACTCATAGCAAACACCCAGCGATGGGTTTAGGACTCAGCTGGCAATCTGGGGGGTAGCTATAAGAGTCTGCTAGAGGAGCTGACCTTTCATTGAAATAGCTACTTACTTTGATCCAAGAAGTGAGTTTACGAGACTACAGTCAGGCATATTATTAATGTCCCAAATCAATGGGTAAGAGTTTATTACGGTGTAAAAATGTGAAAATGTTACTTTAGCACAATATCCCAAAGTCTAAACTAGCACTATGTGTTACTTAAGGAAAAGGTTCAAATGTTCAAATAAAGGTTTATTTACTGCAGGACTTCTCAGTGTCGTTAAGTGGGAGCATGTGTGGATCAAACAGGCAGCTTGGCAATGACTGCAAAGCTCCCAGAGGCCATCTCCCGCCGTGGCACACACCTTGGGAAATGTACTAGCAGAGCTGACACGGTGATGAGTTTTCATGAAATTGTTTTCAGTCAGGCCATTTCATTGATAACCATAAAAACCTAATTTTAAATAGAAGAACATGTATGTTTAATTTATGTAAGATTTAACTATGCAGTATTTGCAGATTTTAGAATTTTTCTTCTGATTTGACTTCATAAAATTATTTTCATTGTGATATTTATTATAAGTAGTTACCAAATGTATACTTAAAATTGTAATTGCATAAAATAAATTTATTATCCAAAAGTAATCCTGAATGGAAAGTTCCTAAACTTGGAGAAAAAAACTAAACAGCTTCTTATTCTTTTACAAGCAAGTCACAGATCACTATCAATCTTTTTCTTTTCCTTGCTACAAGTGATTTTCTCCAAATAAGATGAAGGAAAAACACAGGCCTGGTAAAAATGATTATGGTAATATTCTTTATATGAAAGTACGGTGAATGATATTCATATGGGAGGTATATATGGACAGAAGTTAGCTTTCCTAAACCTTTGTTTTGTTATTTCGTAACCCCTTTACTTAGAGTTGTATTTCTTTCTGAATTCAAAGAAATAACATTTAAAGAAAAATCTGTAGTGAAAAAAGTAGTCCCCATAGACCTGTCGGTCAGAGGGTCATGCATGCCTGAGTGGAGTTGAAGCCGACCGGCCTCTGGTCATTTCCTGCCTCAGTCCTCTCGGGGGCCCAGTGTCAGGCTGGGGGACGAAGGGCTTGGAGGTCTCCCTGGCTTTCTCTTACGTGGGTTCTGGACGCCATGGGGTTCCCGAGGTCGCACAGCACTGCTCTGCTCCCATTCTCCGTCTTGTGCTCACAGCTCAGGGGCTGCAGTCCCTGCAGGGGGAAGCAGCGGAGGTCAGGCGGGCACCTCCCAGCCTGAGGTGCAGCAGCCGGGTGTCAAACGCCAAAAGTGCAACGCAGAGGAAAAGGCAGAAGCTGAACTTCAGAAAGAAACGTGCGGAATTGCTCAACATACCTACTGCCTTTCCCTGAGGAGCAAACGCTTCCCAGAGCATTTACACCAACAGTTCAGGAAGTATTTGCACAAAGGTCACAAATAATGATATCAAATATTTATTCCTTGTGCTAATCTTGGCACTCATTGACTGTTTGAAGAGAATTGCCTTGAACACGAATTTCTGCAAGCCGGGAGCGCATTCCGAGTTCACATCAACTGTGTCAGCTCTCCCGTGTGAGTTGTGAGGAGAGCATCTCTGTGCGCACAGCTTCCTGCCTCTCTCCCCACAGCCTATTTTGTTGGGTCTCTAAAAGCTCAGGTTTGAATAGGGGCTTGGAACCCATCGTCTCGCTCTAACACGTCCCACTGAGCTGCCCAAGAGGGCTGGGGCTGGGGCCTCTGCCCCACGGGCCAGCGGCCCAGCGAGAGGCGCCGTTTGGCGGTCCACAAGGAAGGAAAGGTTCAGAAACGACCCTACATTCCTTTCCACTTTATTAACAAAACAAACACAAACCAAACAAGCACCAGACGTCTCTGGACTCAGCGAAGGTTTTCCAAAGTGCCCATGTGTCCTGAGACTATAAATCAAGGAGTGAGTTCTTACAGTAAATAATCTTATCTAAGGTTAAAACGTATGTGTACGCTTTCCTCAGCCATCTAGAAATAGCTTTTTGGCATCAATCAAAGTTCTTTCCTCCCCCGCATCCCCTCAGTCCTTTTCTTTTTTTAACCTTTATTTCCTCTCTGAGTGGGAGAAGCAGTGACTGTTTTTCCACATTTCTAGGGCATTTTCCTCAGCTCTGAGCCAGTCTAGCTCTCAGGGTCTCATCCAGTCAGCCCTGAATGCATTTCCCACATACCAGGGCGACCAATAAGACCCCTTGTCCTCGCTGAATTTACAAGGATGGGAACAGTAACACCTGAGAGAACTGCAGCTACCAACCCAAACACCCAAGCATAGGACATCTGGGTAAACTTGGGGAGAAACTCCTGGGAATGTGGGAAGCCGGGACCACAGCTCAGCGCGCAGCCAGCCCAGGCCGGGTCTCAGCCCTGCGGCGTCACAGCTGGCAACGCCCCGTGTTTCCTCAGCTGCAAAATGGGCGCCCTGAGCGCAGCTTCTCCTCAGGCTGCCAGGAAGACTGAGGCACTCACACACCTGCCAGAGCCCTCGCTGACCCATCAGTGCCAGTGCTCAGTACCAAGCTGAGGGGCGCGGGGGTCCAGGGCGGAGGGGGCGCCGGGGTCCAGGGCGGAGGGGACGCCGAGTGGCACGGGGGTTCAGGGCCGAGGGGCGCCGGGGTCCAGGGCAGAGGGGACGCCGAGTGGCACGGGGGTTCAGGGCCGAGGGGCGCCGGGGGTCCAGGGCTGAGGGGGCACTGGGGGTCCAGGGTAGAGGGGCCCCAGGGGTCCAGGGTGGAGGGGACGCCGAGCGGCATGGGGGTCCAGGGTGGAGGGGCGCCAGGGGTCCAGGGCCGAGGGGCGCTGGGGGTCCAGGGTGGAGGGGCGCCAAGGGGTCCAGGGCCGAGGGGCGCCGGGGGTCCAGGGTGGAGGGGACGCCGAGCGGCATGGGGGTCCAGGGTGGAGGGGCGCCAGGGGTCCAGGGCCGAGGGGCGCTGGGGGTCCAGGGTGGAGGGGCGCCAAGGGGTCCAGGCTGAGGGGGGACAGGGGGTCCAGAGTGGAGGGGCACGGGGATCCAGGGCGCAGGGGCACGGGGGTGGGTCCAGGGCCGAGGGGCACGGGGGTTCCAGGGCTGAGGGGAACGGGGGTCCAGGGCAGAGGGGCACAGGGGTCCAGGGCTGAGGGTCTGACCGTCCAAAGGGCTCTGGCTGCAGCACAGGTTTGGAAGAAGCCGGCACAGGGGCCAAACCCCAGGAAGGAGGGCTCGCCCACGATGTAAAGACAAGGAGGTACGCAGGAAGGATGACTAGAGCCTTTCCAGAAGGAAGTTAGAGCTTGGTTTGGTCCAACGTGACGCTGTTCTGGGCACTCGCGGGGGCAAAATCCCGCCTGCGGCTCTGGGAGCGACAGGAGCTGGTGAGGAGGTGGGAGGCCGCACGGGGCGGGGGGTCTGCTGGTACCCATGGCTCTGAACCCGCTGAGCTGCAGACCTGCTCTTGGGGCACCCGACGGCCTTGCTGAACCTGCCTCAGACGTGCCGCCCAGGACACGGCCCCAGGACAGCCCTCCATGGGGCAGACTCAGAACAGGTGTGCTCTCCCGGCCCTTCCCACGCAGGCTTTGCCCTGATAAAGCACTTCCCTCTGGGCCGGAGCTCCTCAGGGGACCCTGACGAAAGCAGCAACTTTTTGAAGATTGTGAAGGGGATGAAGAAATAAGGAAGCACGTGGACGAGACACGAGGTCGGGCAGGGACTGGCTGCCGGCTCTCTCCACCGACACGCCGACTTGCAGAGGGGCTCCGGCACTCCTTCGGCAAGTAGGCCTCTGAGCCTGCGGCAAAGCAACCCCAGGCCGGACCCCAGCGGCCGCCCAGCTAGGAGGCCAAAGTGGCCCAGAGGCCCAGAGTCCAAGGGGCTTCTGGTGATTCCAGCCCCCCCCCCCCACATGGTGTCACCCCAGTCTTTGCATTTCCCCAACTCAGGGCCCAGACATTGTGGAGCAGACAAGAGGCCCACATGCCCATCCACGTTCCTGACCCAAAGAGCCAAGAGCTGGATAAAGTAGTTGCGTCTCTAAGCTTTAGGGGGTTTCTTACACAGAAAGAATTGGAAGAATTTCTAATAATTTTGCATGAGAACTTGGGCCTCATGTAAATGATGCCTGGACAGGCTGGAGGTAATGGAGGGATGAGCTCATCCCTGCAGGCTGGAGGACAGTGCTGATGTCCAGTGGAGGTCAGGAAGACGGCGTGTTCCAGCACAATCAGATGAGCCGGATTCGGAAGAACACCTGACGTTTACACTCCATCAGACAACTCTAGGGCTTTTTAAAGGGCTTAATCAGCTCTTACTCTTTAAAATCTAAGTTAGCGAACCAGTCAACAGATGTTTTCCCTCACCTCTGCTGGCTGTGAGCACAGGTACACACCAGATGCTTCACAGATGCTGTTTGCTATGTGCAATGGCCACGAAACACCATGTCTGCAGGGTATGTTTCCATCTCCAGGAGCTGGTTTGAGAACTGTCAAGGACCAGGACTCAGCAATGGGCCATTTGGGCTTCAGCCTTTGCTTCTCCCTCAAGCCTGGATCTGTCTTTTGTTTCTACAGAACTCAGAAGCCAGTTTCTATTTGGTCATCCTTGGATTTACTCATGTTTCCTTTTTCTCACACTCTAAGCACCTGTTGTTATTGCTCATAAAGAATCATACAAGTCCAAAGATAAAGCACATTGGCCTTTATTCTTAGAAAAATTTAGAAGATCACTGAAGGTAGTATGATGGTTAGACTCATCTTCAACCTGGCCAGGCAATGGTGCCCAGTCATTTGGTTAAGAAAGCACTGGGCTAATTGTACTGCAAGGACATTTTGCAGACCTAAATCAGCAGAGAGCTGATTGCATCTACAATCAACTGAGGAGATTGCCATCAGCAATGACGGACGTCTCATCCAATCAGTTGAAGCGTTTAAAACCAGGGTTCTTAACACGGGATCCATGAGCTGGAACTGAAATTTTTAAAAAAAAATTTTTCTTGTGGGGACATATGGGTACAGGTGCAAATATAATAGTTTAGTGTGGACTTAGTAAGGGGTCCATGGAGCAAAAAAGGTTGAGAACCCCTATCCTTAAAAGGGGAAGTGATTTCAGCATCAGAAAGAGAATCCCCAGCTCTACTTCACCCTCTTCTGGGAGCTCGTCAAGGACCCTCACCCAAGCCCTGGCTTGCAGCCTGCCGTGGGGAATTTAACCTCGTGCATCCCCACGGCCACAGGAGACAATTTTATAGAATCTCATACTATTTACAGAGATCTCCTGTCGGTTCTGTTTCCCTAGAGAGGAACCCTAAGACAGTAAGAATACAGGCTGGCCCAAGGTGTCTAGAGAGAAAGACTGTCAGAACTGTATTTCCTAAAAGATGAACATTTTAGCCAAAGAAGATCAAAATTAGTCATCCCTAATACTTTCTTCCTTGAGGGAAAATTTTAAAAGATAATTTGAACTGAATATAAATAAAAAGATACACAACCCTCAAACTACTTAAAAACAGAGAAGAAATTAGAATGTGGCTTAGTCATGTAAAATTCTAAGACTGAGCTCAGTATGGGCCCAGGGGAAAATGACATGGAAAAATAGCTGAGAACCCACTTAAGATGATGGTCCCAGCCCCAGTAGGTGATGGAAACGGTAAGTGAGCTCCCACGTCGCCCATGCAGGAAAGAGACGCAATACTGAAGTTGCACTAAAAGAAGAAAACTTTAGAATTGACATTTTGTTTCACAGAGGCGGGGGTGGGTGGTACAAAGGGAATTGAAATACAGATATGAGTCCAGCCCTGGAATATTTTTAAAAATAACATATTTGACCTTCACTTGGGAATTTTTTATGTATAATTTGCCTTAATTTCAGGATCAAGTAAAAATGACTTCAACTACTTTATTCTACTGGATTTTGCTCTTTCAAATAAAAAAAAATCTGCAGAGGCCTATAACTCACCATTAACAGAAACAAATAGCACTCAATAGAAACTTTCAATAGACACTTTCAAGGTGTGTGATTATTACTTACCTAGCTTTAAAAAAAAACTGAGACAATAATTTAACTAAAACATATACTATGAGACTAGGGATGTGGGTAGGACTTCCTGTTCCCTGGGTTTTTGAAATGCCTTTCAAGTGCCAGCATCACACCTGTCTGCTCCTCTGTGACGGCATCACTTTCTATTAAATTACTAAACCATTAGCATGCAGTGAGGGCCTCAGAGAAAGCCCCTAAGAACGCCATCACCAGGTGGGCCCAGCCCGGAGGGCGTGCAGGAAAACATGGTCTCTGCCCTTAACCTCTCAGTTATCTTTGATTAAATGATTAAAACCCTGTGGAGTCCGAGGACACACCAAGAGGGAGAAAACGAAAGACCACAAATCGCACAGGGTCAACCAGGTGCACGGACGCAGCCAAGGGGCGACGAGGGGTCTGCGGCTGTGCCGGGGCTGGACTTCCTCCTTTAGCAAGAGCCCAGCTGCAGACTCGACCACGTTTGGGAGCACGGCTGAGCAACCCCTCTTAAGCTGCTGTTTCTATTTCAGTTTGGCTTTACTCTTTGGCCAGCTTACATTTCCACAACGCCAAGAAAGATGCTTATGCCACCTATCATGATTAACTTAGGCGCCACGTATTCCTTTCTGTTCAGGAAGAAACTCATAGCTAAGATAACCCAACTTGAGGCTTCCTGGATTTCAGAAACATGCCTAGGTCTCTACTACTTCAGATAATTTGCTGGCATTACCTTGTTGCTGCGTTCAATCCCAACATAATCTGCCTCTTCTGGCACTGTGACGTAAAGCTCCGCTTCGTAGGCTCCTTCTCCTTCGTTTCTTGCATTTATTATGAGCATAAGGTGATTTTCATCTCCTATAATCACCTGATGCTTATCTCTAAAAATGCAGTTAAAACGTCATTAAGCTTCATACTTCTTTGGCTTCCCAGACCTTAAGGACTTGTGTGAAGAAGGGAGATGGTGAGTCAAGACTGGGAAAAAACAAAGCCATCCTGAGGTGTGCCAGAGTCCAGAGATGCATCCAGTGTGGAGACTAGAAAGCACTATCAACCAGGGCCCCCACCCGCAGGATGTGATGACGGGCGCCTTCGGCCACTCGCATCAGTGTAAATCCTTCCAGGGAGGCTGATTTCAAGCTACCAATATATTTAACAACCCACCAGAGAGTGCTGGGAAAGTAAACAGTTGGCTCAGGAGCCAGGAAGGTGCAGCTCCAGCACTCACAGAAGACATCGTAGGGAAAAATGAAGAGAGAATGGTTTAGGAAGTAAGAGGGGAGACAAGCAATGAAAAGTGGGAAGAAACTCGTATAAAAAATAAAATCTTAGCTAAAATTCAGAAGGGTTTGAAGTTCTGAGGAAATTAAATTCAGGTCAAACTTCAAATTGAACCAGGGTTTGGAAATGCCTGTTCCCCTTTGACCCTTGCTCAAAGCTATTGTTTCTGACCCTTGATAAAGTGTGAGGTTTGGGGACATGGGTGGAGAGGCCACCAGCAGACACAGGTGCGGCAGCTTCCTTCTGAAGGAGTGCCTCGACTCTCGTCTTACCCACACCAGGATCTCAGATTTTAGCCACCTTTGGACACCTGCTTTCCTCCATGAGGAGTCATTTACATTTTTTAGCAAACTAAATTTGACTTTGTTTTGACAATTTAAAGGCTGCTCTGGGACTCCTGGAGGCAGTCCTGGGAGCTGCAACCAGCCTGAGTCCTTGGCCTCTCGACAGGGCATTCGCACAACACGGGACACCCACGGGTGAGTTTGCTTCCAGGAAGAACAGACTGCTGCCTTCTGCTGAGGTGAAGCAACCCAGGGAAGTCCCGGGAGTGCCACTGCCCAGGGGCGAGACCACCCACCGCGGGCAGCCGGACGCGCGGGCCATTTGCAGAAGCTGTGGCCTGCACGCCTTCCACGGAGGCGGGTGCATGCGTGGACTTACGGTCTCGCCGACAGCCTCAGGTCCGGGAGGCACAAGTTGTCCTCTCCACAGTCCACCAGGATGTGTGCCTGCGTCGTGCAAGACACGCATCAGGAACGTGGCGCAAATCCAGAGCCACGTCCTTTTCTTGGAAATAACAGATTCCACACCAGGCCCAGCTTTCCCGCCCCTGTATGCGCCTGCACCTGGCAGGCAAGTTCCCAGCCGCCCAGCTCCCACCCCATCTCCAGTGTCTGCAAAGAACGGGGCTCTGGCAGGGTTTTGAGAATTGCAGGCTGTCCTGCTTCAATCACAGCCACAGTTTGAGCAAATTAAGTCTAGGTTGCACAACGGAAAGGGCTTCTGAAAGCAAAATGATGTGGTGTTTCAGGAAATGTGTCAGGAAAAATTCCCAGCTGTCGCGTGATGTGCGCAGGAAGGAGCACAGAAGGGGCTGACCATGGTCACCGGTCAAAGGCAGCACCCAGGGCCAGCGCGAGAGGGCTGCCAGGATGCAGGGCCCGCCAGGAAGCACGGGACCCCCCAGAACACGAGGGGCCCCAGGACACGCTGGGCCCCCCAGGACGCGGGGCCCCCCAGGACGTGCGGCCCCCCAGGACGTGCTGAGCTACTCAGGGCACAGGACCCCCTAGGACTCTGGGTTCCCATGGATACACGGGGCTCCCCAGGACCCAGGGCCCCCAGGACGCCAGGCACCCCCCAGGACGCAGGGTCACCAGGACGTGCGGGGCTCCTCAGGGCAGAGGATCCCCCAGGACGCCGGGTTCCCCCAGGACGTGCAGGGCCCCAGGGCGCTGGACCTACCTGCTCACTAACCGCGCGCTCCCGGTAGTGGTTCAGGATCGGATTCACTGCCAGCCCCTCTTTAAAGGTGGACTCATCCAAGCTGAAATTCAGGCGAATGTTGATTGGAGATAACTTGTCGCGGAATTCAGTTTCATCCTGGGGAAAACAATCACAAGCTCATGAGAGCCCCTGAATTAGCCGAAGATGTTAGTGGTGAGAGGGAGCAGTCATGCTTTGGCCCACGTGAGCTACGACGCGCGATCGCCGAGGCGGGCGTGTGCACACTGACCAGCGCCGAGGCCGCATGCGCACACTGGCCACCGCCGAGGCGGGTGTGCGCACACTGATGGTCGCCAAGGCGGGCATGCGCACACTGAGCATCGCCGAGGCGGACATGCGCACACTGGCGGCGGTCGAGGAGCCATGCGCACCAAGCCAGGCTGCACGCAGTGGCCTGCACACGCGGCGAGCGTCCTGAGGTAATCTTAAGGTCTCGACCTTCGATGGCTCACACAGACCCGGGAGGTTGCGCTGGAAAACGTTTCCGTCCCCCCAGGAAAGGCCGTGAAGCCCCTTGAGGTGGGGTCATGGCGTGGCGGAGGCCGGCGTCCGGGGAACCCTCCTCCCAGCACCCCTGTGCGCCGGGCTTGCAGGCGCCTCAGCACGCGAGCAGCGCGCTCTGAGGGGCATCGCGGAGCCCGCCGCCCTGAGCAGGCGCCCCCGCCTTCCCACGCTCCAGGCGGGAAGGGAGCCGCGGCGCCGCCCCCCAACGGCGGGGGAGGGCGTGGAGAACCCCGCAGCCTGCAGTGGGTTTTGGGGTTCTTGTAACCTAAACGTTAGGAAATGGTGGTGGACCCTAACACAGCCTGTTCACATAGAATAAAATTTCAAATAAAGTGTGCTTAGTTTTTATTTTGGGCAGGGGGAGGGTGCTTCAGTAGAAACCACCTGAGTTCACTGAGATACTTTAAGACAAAAAGAGGCCTCCACGCTGCCAGGAGCGGACACTGAGCTCAGCGGGGGGCTCTGGAGGAGGGAAGCCTGGAAGCGAGGGCAGGCGGCGCGCGGGGCGCAGCACAGCGGCCTCCGGCCTTACCCGCAGGTACACGCCCCAGTCCCGGCACCGCGGGGGCCGCTGCGCCTCCACGGCCAGGGCGAAGGCGAGGCGCGGCTGGTGGTTCCCGAGGAAGAGCGTGCGCCGCACGGCTCCTCTCTGCTTCAGGGAGTCCAGGTGCAGCTCGGCCGTGAGCGCTGCGGGCACAGAGAGCGTTAGCGGGCAGGGCTGCAGCCCAGCGGCGCCCCCGGCCCGCCCGTGGGGAACGGGCGCAGACAGGGACGCAAAGCGCCACTTCCCACGCTGAGAAGGGCTTTCATGGTGGTTTTACACAAATTTTCATTTTGTCACAATGTATTGTTTTTTATAGATAATATCAGTGTCAAATATCGAAGAATTATTGAATACTTATGTAGAAGGTTCTGTGGACAAAACACAAATCTTGGAATTAATAATGTTGTTTTGGTGCTATTGTCCACGCAGAGAGAGAGCCGACTGTTGAATCCCCTTAGTATTAAAATAATGTAAAAACGTAAAAGCGGGCGAGTGCTCACCGACGGTGTTTGAAACGCTCTGGCCTGTCGCAGAGGCGCACGCTCGCACGGAGAAGCTGTGGAGAGAGAGCAGCTGGTTGGCCGCGAAGCCTGGGCCACGGTGGAGATCCCTAGAGGAAGCCAAGCGCCCTTCCGCGTTGTGCTTCCCCAGCCCGCCGCGCCAACACTCCCGCAGCCTTGCACCTCCCGGCGGCCAAGGCACTCAGCAGCCGGACGCACGCCTCCCCCCTCGGACCGGGACTTGGGAGTTCCTCTGGACTAAGTGCGGCGGTCAATTCTGCACCTCCTCGTTACTCGCTCCCTGTCAGCACACAGCGCCGGCTTCTTCCCGGCCAGGGAGGCGCGCCGCGGGCCGGGCAGGGAAGAGGGAGCCGGGAAGGCGGCAGGCCCACCTGGCCAGGGGCGCAAGGGGGCGAGGGCGGGCAGGGCAGGAGGGGACCCCTCGTGAGGACCTCGGCCCTGCCCAGACACGCCCGCCGTGGCCGGAGCCCCCGGGGGGCAGGGCGGGACAGGGGTGCAGACCTGGCCGAGTATGCCCCCTCCCTCCCAACAGCCCGCACCGAGAGGCGAGCGAGAACGCGAGGGGACGCTGGAGGACGATCTCGGGACAGCTGAAGGTTTCACTAGTGAAACAACGTAAGGTGGTTGGAACGTTTCTGCAAAATTCAGGAGTAACCCACCCCTCGAGCGTCCTGCGTCCGCGCACTGGGCACCTGCGGCATCTGGGAGCCCTCTCCCGGGCCCCAGGCACGGCTCCGTCAGGGTGAGCAAACCGTAAGCCAAGGTTTCCTGGACGTCAGAGGTATCGCCAGCGTTTAAGGCCCTTCCCCAGAGAAAGCACAAAACCCCACCTCGCTCCTACTTCACTTGAATGACTCAAGAACGCGAAGAGTTAATTGTGCCTTTGAATTCTATAGCAAGTTGCTTTTCAAGTTGGAAGACTTTCTGTGCCCATTCTTTTGGAAGTACTGAGCTTTATGTCAAAATAGTCCCCTGACCTTTCTTCTGTTCATCACTGCACTGCAGAGACATGGCTCATTAGCTTTTATAAGATGAATTTCTGTTTGTAAAAGTATCAACATGTATAAATTAAAATAATCTTTGGTACAGAGTTTTAATAGGCAATTCAAAGGGAACAAATTTGAAAAGAGGAATAAATTAAAGCTATAAATGTGAACATTATTTCCCCTTTGTGAGGAGATATGAGATTGAAAAAAATACTTTCAGCTGAAGGAGTCCTCTTGTGAATTATATGTCACTGTGAATCTGTATTTCTTTCTTAGTTCCCCCTTTTGGTTACCGATTCCATTAACAACTATATGACATTAAATTTTTTTCATACAAGTTTAACTCAATGACTGCAATTTACTGAACTGATAAAACCTCTCCAATCTAAATCAGCCAATTTATAGATGTCTTTAGTGAAAGATAACCTAGAAATTTTAGAGTAGCAGACTGAAATTCATTGTGAATTTAACTTCTAAAAAAAATACCTGTCCTATTTTATATAAATATATACACAATGTGCCCAGCACCCCTCAAATCAGGTCTACTCCCAGGTCTACACCTAAGCATATTTGGGTTGACAGGGAAATCTGAGAACTGTTACTGAATTTAGAACCAGAATCTCAAACTAGAATTCATGTTCATAGAATTCAGGCCCATTAGTCTGAATAGGTCTGATCTGAACATAAAACAGGAAATTAGCCCACACCCTTCTGCACAGAAATTCTAAATGAAGCCATTTGCCTTCAGAGCATCTTCAGGTTCAGGGGCAACGTGTCTTCCCATATGGCTTGTGGGAAAAAGTTTCACCTGTTCTATTGTAGATGTTGCCTTATTGTAGATGTTGCAGTAGTTCCCTATTCTAGATGATGGTGCAGTTCAGAGAGCAAACAGCTGCTTGGTAGTTTCCACTAAAGACGAGGTAGAAACTAGGGTTGAGGCTCTCCGTTCCAGAAGCTGTGAGTCCCCTGGTCCCACCTTTATTTCCTCTCCTGTGTCTTTCTCTCTGTGTTCTGTGTTGCCATCCCTTCGAGCCAACCTATTGTGAGCTGATCATAGTAACTGGTGCCCAACGTGGGGCACAAAGGGAAGAATGCTCATAGCAAGTGGTGCCAAACAGGGATCCGAAGGGAAAAAGGATCACCTCAAGCAAAATTATAGTGGTTGTAATGGTGCAGAGCCCCGAGTGGTTTGGAAGCCTTCAGAGGCCTCGAGGGTTTGCTTATATTTCCCCAGGAGGCGGAGAACATCCTGTGTGGGTACCAGCCCCTCAGATAAAGCCAGACCATGAACGCCAAGAGACAACAAAAGTTCCTGTGGAACCCGGAACCTCCAGTCATGCAGATGGAGATATGGATGCTGGAAACTACATGGCTGGGTCTCATTCCTAAGACTAGAATGGCTTTACATCAAAGTATCTTAACTACAGAACTTGTTCAAGCATGGCATCATAAAGCAAGTATGGCTGGGGAACAGAAAGAGATTAAGAAAGAAATTGAGAGGAGGAAAACTGGAAAAGAAATGTTGAATTATAAAAGGAAGCAATGAAGAAATTCTAGAGTAATAGATTTGGAACTGCTTTTGTGTTTGTTCAATGTCAGTGTGTGTGTTGTAATTGTTTCAGTGTGTGGGGGGAAAAGAGAAAGAGAAAAAGGAGGGAAAAAAGAAAGATAGAAAAAGGAAAAAAGGAAGAAAAAAGAGAAAGAAAGGAAGGAAAAAAGAAAGGAAAAAGAAAAGAAAAAGAAAAATAAAGACAGGAAGGAAAAAAGAGACAAGAACGAAAAGAGAAAGAGGAAGGAAAAGAGAACGAGAAAGAGAAAGAGACAGGAAGGAAAAGAGAAAGAGAAAGACAGGAAGAAAAGAGAAAGAGGAAGGGAAAGAGAAAGAAAGAGGAAGGAAAAGAGAAAGAGACAGGAAGGAAAAGAGTAAGAAAGACAGGAAAGAAAAGAGAAAGACAGAAGGAAAAGAGAAAGAGACAGAAGAAAAAGAAAAAGAGACAGGAAGGAAAAAGAGAAAGGAAGGATAAAATGAAAGATGTAAACGTTAAATGAATATTGGAATAGGTAAAAGGTTTGTGGGAATGCTAACTGAAATGTAATAAGGTGTATTTTGTCTTAAAATAAAACTGTTAAGTTTTATAAAATCAGAAATGGCAGAACTAGTAAGGATAAAATGAAGATGTAAAAAGTTCAGTGAATATTGAAAAAAGTAAAAAGTTTGTGGGAATGCTAACAGAAATGTTATAAGCTGTATTTTGTCCTAAAATAAAATGGTTAATATGGAGATATGCGGGACAGAACTGGTACACATATAGCAAGTTGTAAAAGTATTGTGGTAGCATTCAGTGAGATGTGTTTTGTAAAAGTAAAACAAGACTGAATGAATACAAAAAGTGCAAAAACTGTGTGAAAAGGTCGGCAATGAACTTTTGCAGTTCTTCAAGGCTTTCTGCCCTGGCCTGTTGGCAGTGAATCTGGCTGCATAAAGGAAACCTGTGGCAGTGACCTTATTAAGTAATACCAGTAACAATGGTATTTTAAGGCCCTGGAACAGGCAAACAATTGGGACAAACTGTAAGGTTCCTGCTACTCTATCAAATTATTAAATGTTGTCTGGTTGGATGAAACAAAACTATACCATCTGCTGTAATTGATAATGTACAATGCTTTCTCGTGTTAATGGAATTTGTAATATGTTGGACTACTAAAAAATCTTCTATCCCTCACTAAGATATGTTAATTAGGAAAGGTCATTCATGGGAGTAGGAGGACCTCCAGCAGGCTGCTTTAAAAAATAAAGAGGGAGAAGGTAGATATTGAATTGGATGTGGCCCCAGGTCCAGTGAAGATGCTAGGAGCACTAAACAAACTGGGGAAAATGAGATCGTTTTTGATCAAGTACTGGCCTATATAGCCTTGCCGATTGGGAATATTCAGCCCATGAGAAATGAAAGTCTATTCATTAAATGTCTGCTAGTTGGAAGTCTTATTATTTGTTGTTGCAGTTATGGATTATGTATAAAATGCTTGAATATTAATCAGAACTTTAATATATAATATATTGTTGGCTTAAGTGATTAGATGAACTGTAAGTGATAAATAAATGTACCTTTTTGAATATGCTGAGAAAAAATTTAATGAGTATTGTTCAAACCGAAAGGTGAAAATATGCAGGAAGCTTTGTTAATCAGTGAAACCTCATTTGTGTAGACTTAGCAAAAACAAAAAGGGGGAAATGTGGGAAAAAGAGTTTCACCTGTTCTATTTAGATGTTGCCTTATTGTAGATGTTGCAGTTGTAGATGTTGCAGTTGTAGATGTTGCAGTCGTTCCTTATTATTGTAGATGATTTTGCAGTTCAGATAGCAAATAGCTGCTTGGTAGTTTCCAATAAATACAAGGTGGAAACTGGGATCGAGGCTCTCAGTTCCAGAAGCTGTGAGTCCCCTGGTCCCACCTTTATTTCCCCTTTTGTGTGTCTCTCTCTGTCCTTTATTTCGTGAAGTTCTGTGTTGCCTTTCCTTCGAGCCTATTGTGAGCTGATCGCAGCAGTGGCTGCAATACACATTGGGATGATGGCCCTGTGAGATCACTGTCTTCACAAGAGTGGGGCTTGAAAGGACAAGGCAATTCATTTTCCAATCTTCTTTCAATGACAGCAAATGCCAAAGATTTTATATAAAGTTACAAACATCTGAAAGTTTTCTTCAGAGTTGAACAGTGGGTAGATACTATTTTATATTTATAAAATAGAAATTCCCAGTAAATATTTTTATTTTTAAATTAATGACAATTATAATCTCATTGAGCTGTCTTTCATTGTTTTTCTAATTTAGAAATGCTAATAGCAGATACTTTATCAAACTACACAGCTGTTTGGACACAGAAATCTACACTGTTGAAAGTGATTATTTGTCAGTTACAAGTTAACATAATAGTTTTCAGATATATAATGAAAGGTTATATCAAACACAAAAACTACAGCAAAGAAAATCAACATATGCTTTTTAATCATTTTTGGAGACTGAACTAAATTCTAGAATAACTCTTAAAAGTATCAGAAATGCATTCAAGATTGAAGCAGTTGATAACTTTCCATCTTATCTTACCCTGAGCATTCATAACTTTTGCATGTGAAAATAGAAAGGCCTTTCAGAAAATAGGTGCAATAGAATTGAACAAATACTCTGAGGAATATATTAAATATTGGCCCACATAATAAATTGCATTTTATCTTAATATGTTTGGATGTAACAAAAAAATAACTCATGGAAGAAGACATTTTCTTGTTAAAAAGTGGTATTCTTTCCACAAAACCAGATATTATAATCTGTTGAAACCACTTAAGGGCCAAGGTAGTAGCATAAGCTACTCCAGAGTGCCATTCTCCCACAGAATCTCTGAACAACTAGCAAAAACTAGCAGAACCATGCTCCTCAAAACTCCAGAAAACAGTTAAAGGGTTGCGGTAATCAGGCAAGTGCTGAATCAAGAAAACACAGCTTTAAAAAAGGAGAAGCCCCTGGTGCCATTGCTGCATGCCCCCCCACACACCCCCAGCAGAGAGTAGAGCCAGGCTGCACTCCAATTGTGGGTCCCCTGTCCTGTTCCAGAGGGAGCAGAGTCACCATATGCATACACTGTGGTGCCTGCTTGGTGGTGCCAATCTACTGTGTGGCGACATGAAAGACTGAACCGGGAAATGCCTCTCTGGCAGAGTGGCCTGGGGAAAAGGATTACCTGCTTTAAGTCATACAGTAGAGCACATGGGAGATGGAGAAAGTCTAATTCATAGAGAGAAGAGGGAGCTTTTGAATTCTTGTAAATGGGGTCATTCCTAAGGTCATGGGCAAGCACAAGCCCAGGATAAGGTCAGGCTCAAAAAACACAGACCCTACACTTCACATTTGCCCCAGAGTGATCTTCTTAACAGGAGGGCTAAACTATGAAGGAAAGCACTGGCAATGTAGAGCCAGTGAAGGGTGTTTTTTGCATTGGTTTATTTAAATTTTTTTTAGCTCTTGGCACTTTAAAAAAATCTGGATACAAATTTAAGGAACAGGCAGCCCAAGGACTAAATCCCAGAGTTAACACTTTTGTTGTACAGTGTGCAACAAAAGATTACAAGACAAAGAAATAGGAAATGATGGCCCAGCCAAAGGAAGAGGATAAAAATACAAAAAACACCAATGAAGAAGATGAGAATTTGGACATATTGAACAAAGCTTTTGAAAAAAAGAACCTTAAAAATGCTCAGAGATAAAGGTAAACATAGAGAAAGAGCTGAAGAATATTAGGAAAATAATGAATAAGCAAAATGAGAGTCTAAGTAAAGAGAAAGAAATTTTTAAAAGGAATCGAACAGAATTACTGGAATTGAAAACCACAAAAACTGAAATGAAAAATTCCCAGGAGCATCTCAAGAGCAGATTGGAGCTGGCAGAAAAAAGAAACACTGAATTAGAAGAAAAGACAATTGAAACAATGAGGCTGAGGAGGGGAGGAAAAAAAGAAAAGAAAAGAAGTGAACAGAGAAACACCATCCAGCAATCCAGTATACCCTTTATAGGAGTCACAGGAGAAGAAAGAGACAAAGGGGCAGAAGGGATTTTTTTTTTAAATGGTAAAAAACTTCCCCAATTTAAAGAAAGACATGAATATGCACATTCAAGAATCCCATTCAACCCCAAATAGGATAAATTCAAAGAGAACCACATCCAGAGAAATAGTAGTCAAGTTGTAGAACATCAAGAACCAGGAGAAAGTTCTGAAAATGCGAGAGAAAAGCTACATGTTATGTAAAAGGGAGTCCCAATAGCACTGAGTGAAGATTTCTCATCAGAAACTATGGAAGCAAGAAGGCAGTGGGACAAAATATTTAAAGTGCTGATAGAAAACAATAGCCGAACAAGAATTTTATATCTGGCAACCTGTCTTTCAAAAATAAGAGAGTATGGGAAATGGCTGTGGCTCAATCAGTTGGGCTCCCATCTACCATATGAGAGGCCCTGGGTTCATGTCCCAGGGCCTCCTTGAGAAGGCAGGCTCACTTGCATGCTGCAGAGACCTGCCAGCCCAGGCGCCACAGAGTACTGCCAGCCCACAAGCTCCACAGAGAGCTGACTCAGCAAAGTGACACAACCAAAAAAGGGAGACAAGCAAAAACGCAGAAGAACACACAGCAAATGGACAGAGAGAGCAGAAAGCAAGCAAGCCACATGGGGGTGGGGGGGTTGGAATAAATAAATAAAAATAAAATACAGACACAGAAGAACGCACAGCAAATGGACACAGACAGCCGTGGGGGGAGGATAAAAAAAATAAAGTAAGGCATTCTCATATAAAAGCTGAGAGAGTTCGTCACTGCTGGAACTGCCCTATGAGTAATGCTAAAGGTAGTTCTTCAGATTGAAAGGAAAGGATATTAGACAGTTTATCAAAGCAGCATAAAGAATAAAGACCTCTGGTAAAGTTAACCATATGGGAAATTATAAATGCCAGTACTACTGTATTGTATTTTTTGGTATGTAACTCTACTTCTTTCTTCTTACAGGTTCTAAAATGTAAATGCATAAAAATAATGAAAAATCTTTGATTTTGGACATACAATGGTAAAGATATTGTTTGTAACAAGAACAACAAAAAGGTGAGGGTTAGCAGAGGGTATAGGAAGAGTGTATGTATGTATTAATGAAGTTAAGTTGGTATCAAATCAAACATGATTATTAAAGATTTAAGATATTAAAATCAAGCACCATGGTACCAATGAAGAAAACATTTGAAAAATATGTAAGAAAGAAATGAGTAAAAATGGTACAATACCAAAAAAAATCAAATAAATATGAAGTATTAACAGAAGATTTGGGGTGCAGAAAAGGTATGATTTACAAAGACCTAATAGCAAAATGGCAGAAGAAAGTCCTGAATTATCAGTAACTACTTTCAATGTGAATGGATTAAACTCTCCAGTCAAGAGGCAGAGATTGGCAAAATGGATTTAAAATATGACCCAACTATATGTTGTTAACAAAAGACTCACCTTAAATACAAAGGTATAGTAAGTTGAAAATAAAAGAAAGGAATAAAATATGCCATGCAAATAGTAACCAAAAGAGAGCTGGAGTAGTTATACTAATCCTAATATAAGTTAAAATAGATTTTAACTCAGGATATAATGACCTTCTTTGTTAAAAACTGAAATGAAAAAGGGGTCAGTTAAAGCAGACTATTATAAATACATATGTACTATTGGCAGAGCCCCAAAATATATGAAGCAAATACTGACAGATTTGAAGGGAGAACCAGTTCTGTATTAATACTAGGAGACTTCATAAACCACATTCAACAATGAATAGAACACCTGGACAGAAGATCAATAAGGAAATAGAAGACTTCGATGATACCACAAACCACCTAGACCTAAAATACTACACCAAACAGAAGCAGAATAAACATTCTTCTCTAGTGTACATGGATCATTCTTCAGGATAGACCACACAGTAGGTCAAAAATAAGTCACAGTACTTCCAAAAATATTGTATATTCTCTGACCAATGGAATGAAGATACAAGTCAATTAACAGAAGGAGAATTGGAAAATTCACAAATAAGGATAAATAAAATACAGAATAAAAAACAATAGAGAGAATCAAGAAATCAAACCTTAGCTATTTGAAAAGATCAATAAAATCAATAAACCTTTCACTATATTGACAGAAGCAAAGGAAAAGAGTAAGAGGAAACAACCAAAATCAGAAATGAAATGGGGACATTATTACTGATCCCACAGAAATAATAGAGATTATAAGAGGATACTTTAAACAATTGTATGCCAATAAATTAGGTAATCTACATGAGATGGACAAATTCCTAGAAATACCTCAACTACCTACACTGACTGTAAAAGAAAAAGAAAATCTCAACAGACCAATAATAAGTAAAGAGATTGAATCAGTTATCAAAAACCTTCCAACAAAGAGAATTGAGGGGAAACGGACTTTGGCCCAGTGGTTAGGGCGTCCGTCTACCACATAGGAGGTCCACGGTTCAAGCCCCGGGCCTCCTTGACCCGTGTGGAGCTGGCCAATGCGCAGTGCTGATACGCGCAAGGAGTGCCGTGCTACACAGGGGTGTCCCCCGCGTAGGGGAGCCCCACGCGCAAGGAGTGCACCCATAAGGAGAGCCGCCCAGCGCGCAGGAGGGAGCAGCCTGCCGAGGAATGGCGACGCCCACACTTCCCGTGCCGCTGACGACAACAGAAGCGGACAAAGAAACAAGACGCAGCAAAAAGACACAGAAAACAGACAACCGGGGGAGGGGAGGGGAGGGGAATTAAAAAATAAATAAATAAATAAATCTTTTAAAAAAATAATAATAATAATAATACAAAAAAAAAAAAAAAAAAAAAAAACAAAGAGAATTGAGGACCAGATGGCTTCACAGGCAAATTCTACCAAACATTCCAAGAAGAATTAATAACAAACTCTCCCAAAAAGTTTAAGAGAAGGGAACATTTCCTAACTTATTCGATGATACCAGCATCACCCTAAACCAAAGCTAGATAAAGGTACCACAAAAAAGAAAATTATAGATCAATATCACTTATTAATATAGATGCAATCTTTGACAGAACACTAGAAAGACAAATCCAAAAGCACATTAAATAATTACATACCATGATCAAGTGGGATTTATCCCAGGTGTGCTAGAGTAGTTCCACTTTAGAAAATCAATTAATGTAATACACCACAATAATAAAACAAAGAAACAAAACTACATTATAATCTCCATTGACACAGTAAAGGCATTTGATCAAATCCAGAAAAATGTGGGAGGGGAGGTGGTTAGGTATATGGAAATCCTCTATATTTTCAATATAGCAGCTATATAATCTAAATGAATTTAAATTCTTTAAATGAATAATAAAATTAAAAAGGAAAAATCATTTAAATCTTATAAAAATATCCATAAAACAAAGAATCCTTAGAATAAATATTGAGTTCAAAACAACTTTCTATATCAAAGTGTGTCATATATGCTTAAAAATATTCAGTCTAAATAATGAAGGAAGAGGATTAGGAGAAGATAAAAACATCATTAGACAGTTTCAACAGAAGATCTAAACAGGCAGAAGAAAGAATCAGGGAGCTTGAAGACAAGACAATTGAAATTACCCAGAGTAAGAAGCAGAAAGAAAAAACAATGAAGAGGCTGAGGGATCTGTGGGACGCCACCAAGTATACCAATATAAACATCTTTGGAGTCTCAGAATGACAAGAGAGAATCAAAGGGACAGAAAAAGTATTTAAAGAAATCATAGCTGAAAACTTTCCAAATTTGATCATAAACATTAATATATACAATCAGGAATCTAAATGAACTCCAAGCAGATACATTATAAGAAATACACATCAAGATACCTTGTAGTGGGAACACAGACATGGCTCAAGCAATTGGGTTCCTGTTTACCACATAGGAGGACCAGGGTTCAATGGTCAGGGCCTGCTGGTGAAGGCATGCTGGCCCATTTGGCAAGCTGGCCCACGTGGGAGTGCCACCCCATGCAGAAGTGGCAGCCAATGAGGAGAGTTGGTGCAGCAAGATGATGCAACAAGAGACACAGAGAAGAGACAACAAGAGACTTAGCAGAACAGGGAACTGAGGTGGTGCAAGAGAATGATCACCTCTTCCCACTCTGGAAGGCCCCAGGATTGGTTCCCCGAGCAGCCTAATGAGAATACAAGCAGACCCAGAAGAACACACAGTGAATGGACACAGAGAGCAGACAATGGGGGCTGGTGAAGGGGGGGAGAGAAATAAATAAATAAATCTTTTTTTAAAAAACAGACATCTTGTAGTGAAATTATCAAACTCCAAAAACAAAGAGAGGATTCAGAAAGCAGCAAGAGAGAAATGAATTTTCACTAGGGTTCCCCAATAAGATCAACAGTAGATTTCTCATTAGAAACCATGGAGGCCAGAAGATGATGGGATTACATATTTAAAGTCCTTTAAGAAAAAAACCTGTCAACCAAGAATTCTAATATTCAGCAAAATTATCTTTCAAAAATGAAGAAGAGGCAGCAGACTTGGCCCAGTGGTTAGGGCGTCCATCTACCACATGGGAGGTCCCCAGTTCAAACCCCGGGCCTCCTTGACCCATGTGGAGCGGGCCCATGTGCAGTGCTAATGCGCGCAAGGAGTGCCCTGCCACGCAGGGGTTTCCCCCGCGGAGGGGAGCCCCATGCGTAAAGAGTGCGCCCTGTAAGGAGAGCCGCCCAGCACGAAAGAAAGTGCAGCCTGCCCAGGAATGGTGCCGCACACATGGAGAGCTGACACACAAGATGACGCAACAAAAAGAAACACAGATTCCCATGCCGCTGACAACAACAGAAGCGGACAAAGAAGACGCAGCAAATAGACTCAGAGAACAGACAACCGGGGTGGGGAGGAGAGAGGGGAGAGAAATAAATAAATAAATCTTTTTAAAAAAAAGAAGAAGAAGAAATTAAGACATTTCGAGGTAAACAAAAGCTGAAAGATTTCATTACCAGAAGACCTGCCCTACAGAAAAAATGCTAAAGGGAGACTTGGCTAAAATAAAAGGGCAATAGACAGAAACTTGAAGCCATGAAAAGAAATAAAGAGACTGGTAAAGCTACTTACATAGGTAAGTGTAAAATCCTGTATTTTTTTTTACCATTGGTTAGTAACTGATTTTTCCCACCCTATATGACTTAACAGACAAATATGCAAAAAAGGCCATTTTAAATCTATGTTAATTGGGATACAACATATAAGGATATAATCTGAGAAAAATATATGGGGGAAGGACAATGATGTATAAGAGAACATAATTTGTATACTATTGGAACTAGGCTAGTATTAGTTGAACCAGGATGTTATTAGTTTATGATGTTAACTAATTACAAAGGTAACAACTAAGAAATATAACTAAGATATACAGAGAAAATGAAAGAAGATGATCTCTTAAGTCTTCCGAAAAAAAATAGAAAAGGTAATACTTCCCATCTCATTCTCTGAGGTCAGCATTATCCTGATTCCAAAGTCAGATAAAGATAGCGCAAAAAAAGAAAATTACAGATAAATATCCCTTGTGAATATAAACATAAAAAACTTCAACAAAATGCTGGCAAACTGAATCCAACAACATATTAGAAGGAGTATATACTATGAATACATGGGATTTATTCCAAGAATGAAAACAAACATGATTCAGCATAAGAAAATCCATCAAGTAATAGATCTGTTGATTTTCAACAAGGGTGCCAGGTCCATTCAATGGGAAAAGATGCTACTCAGCAATAGTGCTGGGACAACCGAATACCAACATACAAAAGAATGAATGTGGGCCCCTACCCCTCACCATATCCAAAAATCAATTCCAAATAGATCAATGACCTAAATATAAGAAATATTACAATAAAACACTTGAAAGAAGATATAGGGAAATATTTTTAAGTCCTGTAGTAGGCACTGGATTTTTAAATTTTACATCAAAATCATAAGGCGCAACATAAACAATAGATAAAATGGACTTAATCATAATTTAAAACTTTCGTGCATCAAAGGACATTATCAATAAAGTGAAAGGACAAGCTACCAAATGGGAGAAAATATGTGGAAACCATATATTTGATAGAAGTCAAATATCCAAATATATTTTTAAAAACTTCTAAAACTCAACAACAAAAATACAAACAACCCAATTAAAAAATGGACCAATGACTTGATTAGACATTTCTCAAAAAAACAAAAACAAAAACAAAACAAAAAACACGTAAGTGGCCAATAAGCACATGAAAAGCTGTTCAACGTCATTAGCCACTAGGGAAACAAAAAACAAAAATTACAATGAGATACCATTTCACATTGTTGGTAGAAATGTAAAATGGTGCAACCACTGTGGAAGAGTTCGGTGGTTCCTCAGAAAGTTAAACATAGAATTGCCATATGATATGACAGTCCCACTTCTGGGTATATACACAAAAGCATTAAAAGCAGGGACCTGGACAGATATTTGTACACCAATGTTCATAGTAGCATTATCCAAATTTGCCTAAAGGTACCTGCTGCAAGACAGATGACTTGGTAAACAAAATGCTATTCAGCCGTGAAAAGAAGTGAGGTGCTACAGCACAAATGTATCTTGAAGACATTTGCTTTGCGAAACAAGTCAGACAACCAAGGACATATACAGTATGATTTCTCTTAGATGAAATATTCATAATAAGCAAATTCACAGAGACAGAAAGCAGATAGTGGTGACCAGGGTGTCAGGAGGGGGAATGAGAAATTATTACTAAATGACTTGGGTTTGGGTTTGGGATGATGAAAACAGTCTAGAAATAGTGCTCGAAGTTACACAGTATTATTAATGTACTTGATTTCAAAGAACTGTTCACTTAAAATAGTTAAAAAGATTTTTATGTTACATATATTTTATCACAGTTGAAAATTAATTTGTTATAGAGCAGGGAAAACGTGACAGGGAAGATGTTAGGTTGATGAGTACCCAGGCAATCTTCAAATCATAGTTGACTTTAATGATCTGTTTTGTAAACTTGAAGTGTCCTGATTTGATTGCAGAAATTCTGATTTTCAGTTCCATGAAAGACTGATCTTAAAGTTTTTGCATGCAAAGAAACAGACTACTTTGGTATTTTAAAAAATTCAGCCCATTCCACTGTGAGCATGTGGGGATACAACCACCAACACTGCCAGTGTTTCAGCTCCAGGTCCCAGTGGCTCTCACAGGGCATCCAATGTCCATCCACTCACGCCAGGGGGAGGGTGAATGCTGGACTTTGCACAGATTTTATCAGACCAGGTTTTCATCATAACGTTTTATGGTTTTAAACCATTTTTGAAAGTGCTCAGGGCATTTCCCAGCTACTTCCACAGGCTGTTGGGGACTCGCCTACCAGCTGCGACCCCCCAGCAGGTGTTCCAAAGCTTCCGTCAGCATCCTCCTCCCCCGCCACCTTGACTGCTCTGGCTCAAAAACCACCAGCCACGCGGGCATCGTCTGGAAGTGACTCCCTGGGCGCAGACTGGTTTGTTCTGCGTTCCGACGCTCTTAGGAACCATGTCTCCTGGAAGTGAGGACAAGCACGCCCACACTGTTGCCTTGCCTGGCACTGCCCACCTGGGTGGACCTCTGCCCCTTGCAGACCTCTGGGACCATGTTCTCGTGGCAGTCAGTCCCTCCAGCTGACTGACGGCTGGGAAGCCAAGCCACACCCCTGACCCCTGCGAAAGGCTGACGCCTGCTCCCCAAAGCTGCTCAGAGCTGGTCTGCTCCAGACCCAGGTCAGCCCTGCACGTCGACCCCGTGTGGGCTCGAGGGGCTCTGGGCTCACTCACCAGGCCACTGGGGTCATGGAGCCCGGAATCTGGCAGGTTTTGTTTTCCAGGTTGATGATGGCCGGCTGCAGCAGGAGCTGGGCGTCCACCGTCACAACCGGCCTTGCTCTGCAGGGGAAAAAGGCAGCTTCTGATGGGCCTCGCGGCAAGGGGCAGAGGCCCACGTCAGGGCACGGGTCTGCCTCCCAGCCCGGCCAGGAGCCTCCCCGCGTGGGCAGGTGGGCGCCCAAGCTCGCCTGGGGCTCGCGGCACAGCCGGGTAAGGCTGGGTCCTGACAGGAGAGCTGGAGCCAGGGCCCCGTAGGCAGGCTGTACGCTGAGCGCAGCCAGGGGGGCGCGAGGGCGGGCGCTGCCCAGGGCTGCTGGAACCTTCCCTAAACTCTGCTCTGCTCTTGTCCATACTTCGTTGCATCATTTTGGCTTCAATCTCCTGTTAGTTCCAGCCCTTGAAGATGCTCGGGTGGGATTAGACATTGGGGGGGCCTCCCACCGGGGAAAGGAGGGAGAGGGGAGGCAGCAGCCAGGGCTGCAGGGCTGAGCACTGGGAGGGGAGGGGAGGGTCCTGGGTGAGGCGCTCCGGCCAGGTGGCAGGGAGGAGCCCTGCCTGGAGCAGCTCCTGGAAAACGTGTCTCGGCGCTGACACTGGTGGATCCCAGCGTGGCCGTGGCCCCGGCGGTGAGTCCACCCCACTCCAGGAGCTCTGCGTGGTCCATCTCCGTGGCCACCACAAGCACAAGCCCCGACCTCAGCCCCTCTGAGAACTTCAAACATCTGATTCCCTGTAGCCCACATGGAGCGCGGCTGGTGCTAAGCAGCCTTTTCTGGGCTTGTTCTGGGACTGACAGAAGGATCCTCGCACTGAGGACGCCCAGCCTGGCGCTGCACGGCCAAGCACTCTCCACAGCCCGCGGCCTTCCGTCTCGACATGCTGAGCCAAGGTCTGGAACGACCATAAACTGTCTTTAAGAACGAGGAACAAGGGAGAGGCAAGAAGAGAAAGGAACTAAGCATGGCGAGCACTACCTACCAGCATAAGGTGATGGTGGAAAAGAAGTGTCATTATCCCCATTTTACAGATGAAAAACAGAGGCCGCAAAGTCACAGAACTCGAAAAGGTTACAAAGCAGTGAGTGTGCAGGTGTGTTGTGCCAAAACGGCTGCTCGGTCCTCGCTCTCCGAGGCTCCTCCAAGAGCGGCCCTCCCTCAGCTCACGGCGGTCCAGAGAGTGAGCGGCAACCAGTGCGCACACCCTCCTCCACAAGCGCATTTTAATGCACTTCCAAAGCAGAGAGAAGTACTCAAATAGAGCGAAAGGACACCGTGGGTCATTTCACAGCATCTGCTAAGATGCCTATCTTAACGATAAGTTAAGTAGGGGCTGGAAGCTTGATCATGAGATATGGGCATAAAAATAGGGATGAATGAAAGGAAAAAAGATGGAGAACAAAAATACTCTAACCTTTAAAAGAGGGTCTAAATAATCTCCAAAAATATATAGGATATGCTCTTTAAGGCAAAACTGTCAAAAGGGAGGGAGGGGGGAGGAAGGGGCACTCGAAAAAACTAGAAGAACATTTGCTGCCAAACATACCTGTAAACAACGACTTTTCCCGTTCCAAAAGCGCCCACGAGTAAATCTAAAAGAGATGAAAACAAAAAACACCAACACAGCTTTACAGAAATAACCTACCCGCTGGTAAGCACAGGGAGCGATGAAATGCTGGTCGGGGCGAGGGCACCTCAGGAGCGGCAGGTGTAGAGCCCCCCCCCCGCCCACCAGCGCCTCCCCTGAGCCTTGGCCACAGGCGCCGCTGGGCCAAGCCCTTCAGGAAGTGCTTGGGCCACTCATGCCTCAGTGTCGCCCTCCGGCCCGCTGACACCACGCCTCGTGCCCACGTCACCCTCTGGCCCACTTGCACGCGACTGGCCGCCCGCGTTGCCCTCCAGCCTGCTGGCACCACGCCTGGCCGCCCATGTCCCTGCTGGCACCGCACCTCATGCCCACATCGCCCTCCGGCCCGCTGGCATGCGCCTGGCCGCCCACGTCGCCCTCCGGCCCGCTGGCATGCACCTGGCCACCTGTTTCGCCCTCCGGCCCGCTGGCACCACACCTGGCCACCCATGTCGCCCTCCGGCCCGCTGGCACCACACCTGGCCACCCATGTCGCCCTCCGGCCCGCTGGCACCACGCCTGGCCACCCATGTCGCCCTCCAACCCGCTGGCACCTCGCCTGGCCACCCATGTCGCCCTCCAGCCCGCTGGCACGCTCTTTGCCGCCCCGTTTACTCCTGTCTACCCCAGAGGCAGGTGTTGCCCCGGACGAGGCATTTTAACGAAGCCATCTGCACTTGGCTGTGCATGCAGTGTGCCTGGCGGGTAGCATGTGGCACAAGGACACGCCGCTGTGACCTTAACTAGAACTAAATGCATCTGCAGAGCGCCTGCTCCAGGCCAGGAGTTCTTCTAAAGTATTTACCTGACCTGATCCCTGCTGAGAAGTTAGGAAGCTTCTGTTACTGCCAGTTTTCCAGTCGGGTAAACTCCAGCCAGGGAGGCTGGGCCCAAGCCCCGGCGTCCGTGCAAGGCCAGGCAGAGGTGGCAGGAGGCCGGGTCCATGGCTAGCTATGGCACAGTAACACCAGTGTGCTTCTTGATCTGCTGCACAGGGTGGTTACTGGCAGAAGCAGTCAAACCAAAGTAAAAACAGCCACAGCAGAGTAAAAGGTAGAGCAGGGCTTGGCAGAAGCAACGGCCAGAGAGAAAACGCACAACAGCCGGCGCTGGGGGCGGTGCAGTCTAGTGAGAGAGGTGAAACTGGGGAAGGAGAGGGGCCTCCACGTGTTGCGTGGTCGAGGGAGAGCCTGGCTGGGTGCGTCTGCTCCGGGCCCCCTGCACCGCACCCCCCACCCACACAGGCTGCAGGCACGCTGGCTCCCCCAGCCTCCCCTCAAGGTGGGCGCGGGGCAGGCTTGGACCCCAGGACTGTGCTCCCAGGGCCACCCGCCCGGCGCCTCCAGCAGGACCACGGCCGCTGGGCTCCCTTAGGACTTCTCACACAAACTGCCGAAACTCTTATCTTGCCTCAGCATCTGCTCTGGGATAATCAACCCAAGATACAATAATCTTACTAGTTTTTGTTTAAAAAGCAGATTAGAATATCTTCAAGGTCAAAAAGGCAGCCAAAATGTCTCATAATTTATAGATACAGAATCAGGCCCAGGATTTGACTCACATGGTCCATATTTAGAAAGATGTATGGTGACATTCAAGTACGGCAGACAGGTCATCTGCAGAGCTAGCAGTGTGATTCAAGGGCACACTTAGGAAAGGGGTGCCACAGCTGGCTGGGGCACAGGGTTCAAACCTGTGATGCCAGGAGCGAAAGTTTCTGTCCACCAATTTTTAAAATTATGATAAATTGTCAGAATTTCGACTTTTCGATTACGCTCACTTTTGTTTTTTTCTGCTACTTTTGTTTCTTCTAGCGCATCGGTCACGCTCTGTGCCAAACCAACTGTGCACGCACTCTTCCTGTGTCGAGAGCTCCAGCGTTGGGACAGGTGAGCAAGGTCGCCGCAGCCTGAGCCCTGACCTGCTGGCCCCCGAGAGGAGGCCACGTGTGCAGCGGGCTGCAGGGACGGCCTGCTTTGCTCCTGGTCCTAACAAGGTGACATATTCCTACACCATGAGGAGATCATTTCCAAATCACAGTGAGCTCTGAGAAGAGGCTGGGAACGGAGAGCAGGACCCTCACAGTGCTGCCTACTTCGAGCCCCCAGGGCAGGGGTGGCAAAGCTCCAGGACATACGGACGGTGGCTTCGGGAGAATGGAGCAGAAAGAACCTCTCCTCCGACCGAGTAGGGTGAGGCCAGAGCAGGGCCTCGCCACAAGCCTGTGAAACATGGATGGGTGGGGCGGGCACTAACAAAGGCCCCGAGGCAGTGACCAGCACAGACCGTAAACCGCAGTTAGGTTCCGATGGGCTTTGCACACTCACGTGTAGGTCTTGGGAGACACACATGCATGAGCACACGGGCACACACACTAGCACACAATACTTACACACACATACACTTGTGGGCACACACACACGCACAAATGCACACACAATGCACACACTCTCTCACAGACACACACATAGTAACATACACACGTGCATGTGCATGTGGACACACACGCGCACACTCCTAGGCACGGACACGTGCATGAATACTCAGATTCACTAATGCACACATGACCACCCACACACATGTGCACACATACTCAACACACTTGCACACGCACACATACACACACTCACACACTCTCACATGCACACTCACACACTTGCACTCACTCACACATTCTCATGCACTCACACACACAGGCTCCAGATCCTAGACTTTTGGGTCTGTCACAACAGACTGTCATTACAGGGGAGAATTCAGTAGATGCCCATCAGTCGTGGAGAAGAGGCCTTTTCCTTTAGGAACTGTAACTCCCCCGCCTGCGGGTGGAAATAAAATAACTGGCAAAACAGTCCATGGTTTTCTTCATGAGAATGTGGCCACCATTATTCAGAAGCCACAAAATCAGTTATCTGCCACAAGAGTATGTTTGTCTTTGAGACGCCACCTTGGTGTTGTGCCTGCTGGAAGAGGCCAGAAATGTTTAGGCTCCAGGCCTTAAAATTCTCAGCTCTCTCAAGGGGAGACTTGATTTGGCAATCTGTATTTCTGCCCAGTTAGTTTTTCCAAAATATATGATTGGATTTGATAAGCATACATATACAAATACATACATAAACAAACGTGCATACATACATATACACACACACATGTGTACATTTACATATATACATATACACATACGTATATATACCTCCATATTGTGACAGTTTGAGATTATTTTTGTGAATCCCAAAAAGAGAAAGATTAGGTTTGTAAACTCTTCTTCTGAGTGTGACACCCTTTAGTGACATTGGATTCGGTTGAGGGGTCCTTGATTAAGTATCTGCGAGGTGAGGGCTTTGATTTGGCCACATCAGTAGGGCTGACTCAGGTTGAGTGCCTGCCCGCCTGGGGGGTTGGTATACACCACACTCGCTCAGAAAGAGCTGTCGTTTTTTATCCTGGGCCCTGGGAAGAGAGATGAGCCCTCCGCCTGGGAGTCTGAAGGAAGCTCTGAGGCCAAGCCCTGTGCCAGGCTGAGCAGATGGGAAGGAGCGGGGCCCACGTGGCCTCAGGGGGAGAGGAAGCCCAGGAAGGAGCCCAGGCGGAGGGCAGCGGCCTTCTCGCTTCAACACGCGGTAACGGACTTTGGTGAGAACACAGCCTTGAGTTGGACTCTTCAGGGCCTTGTGACTGTAAGTTTTTACCCCAAATAAATACCCCTTAGAGAAGCCAACGGAGTTCTGGTACTTTGAATTGGCACCCCTTTGGCTGACTAATACATAAATACACACGTATACATATATACATTTGCGTACATACGCATATCTACACACACATATACACAATACATATACATACATACAAATACACACATGATATCTTTTTAATCTCACATACTTTAATGCTTAAGAGTTTAAATGATAATCTAGAAAAAAATAGTTTTGTTGTTGACATTGGGATTCATAACTATAGGAACTTTTCTCCTTCTCTTGGAGATAACAGTTCTCAGACCATTGTATTATGTTTACTTTCCATTCTTATGGAAACTTCTTAAAGACAGATTCTTCAAACAAACAAAAAACCCTGCCCTTTCTGCACATAGGCACCTCGCTGTTTCTTTTCTGGAGGAAACAACCGTCTAGCAAATAAAATTGGTTCTTTCCTCTCAATCAAAAAATGCTCTCCATATGCTGGGGACCTTTGTTATGGCCTCATACTGACTGAAAAGCAGTTTATTTTCCCTCCTGCTCTTGTGGAACTGAGTACTTTTAAGGAAATGAAAGGGGGACATTAGCATGAATGATCAGTTGGAAAGAAAAAACAACTCTAAAAATGTGAGATCACAGGGAGGTGTCACACCTATGTTTTGTATTTTATTCCTCCAAAATTGTTATTTTTAAATTAGAAAGACAAAAAGAGCCAAGCCTTTAAAGTGGGGCTTGGATTGTAGAGTCTGGTTTCACTAATCCATGAAGGAAATTTTAGAGTTGGAAGACGTTCCTTTTGAAAACATGAGCTTTGTTTTGAGTGTGGATTTGAGGTTTGAGGTTAGGTGGGCAGAGTACAGTGGAAACTTCCAGAAGGGGGACAGGGAAGGGAGAGATCAGTAGAGCAAGCAAGCAGGAGGAGACCGCCGGAGCAGTTTTCCAGGGAGTGGCCGTGGCATTTCACGAGCTAAGCCCTCCTCACCCACTGCCTCCTTACCTCGCCTCTAGCCCTCTTACTTTGATGAGAAGCATACTAACGCTGACGTGCACTGCTGACAGTGGCATCAAACACCCTTTTTACTTTAGAAATGACAAAACATGGACTATTCCAGGGTGATTCTGGCCAATGAGAACTGCTATAAAGGATTTCCAAATTAACAAGAATCATTAGTAAGCAAACAGTTGTATGAAAAGATCACAGTTTCTCCAAAGGATAGGAAAGCCTCCCTACACGGGACAAAAACCTGTAGAAATCATAAAGGAATTGTAAATTTAAACTTCCTAAGTGAAAAATCTAAGCAAGGTCTAAAGAGAAACAAAAGAGATGGGGGATATGTTAATAATATATATGATGGACCAAATTTAGTATTTTTCACGACTTAGAAGAATGTCTGGCTGGCCCCAAGTAAAAGATCCATGTTAATTATTATTATCCCTAATATGTAACAAACATCTACAAGTTAATAATAAAAACAAACATTCCAATAAAAAGGCAAGGTCATAAACAACCAATGCTCATACAAAGAATACCAGCGAAAAGATGTTCGACCTCACAAGTTATCAGAGGAATACAAACAAAAGGAACAATGAGGCACCATTTTTACCTTTCAAACTGGAAAAGATGGAAAAAAAATATTTCCAGGCAGTGTTGGGTAGGGGGCAGATGACACCCTAGCTCGGGGGGTGGTGGGGCGGGGATGTAAACTGGGGCAAGTCCTTGGAAGGTAGTCTGTCGATACAGCATTCGACACAGCACTTCCACTTCTAGGAACTTGTCCTAGGAAAAAAGGATGTGTCAAACAGGGTAACATTTTAACTTTCAAGTGCATCAACTCCTGTCATCCCCACGGCACCCCCGCGAGCCAGGTACTCAGCTCGCACCATTACAGAGGCCAGAGCCAAACCCAGCCGTCCAGCTGGGTTTTATACACTGCCTGCCAGGACCACTTCTAAGCTATCTTTTTGTCTCTTTAGGTTTTTAAAATGGAGATATAATTTACGTTCAGGAAACTTCACCATCCCTGGCTACAGTGTCTCGAGTTCTGACAAATGCATCGTGTCAAGGAGCTACGGCCAGTCCAGAGGTGGACCCGCTGCCCCTCCACGGCCAAGCCCAGCGCCAGGCCCTGGCGCTGCTGACACATCTTCGGGAAGGCCCTGGAAACGGAGTTGCAGGGATGCTGCGAGTTCCGGGCACTGCCCCCGCATTCTGCCAAGTTGTTTCCACCATGCGGTGGGCCCACGTCTGTGGCCCCCCACCCCAGCTAAGGGAGTCGGAGCTGCCCCCAGGGTTTGGCAGGCTGCCATCACCCTGCACCCACGTTTTCACGTACCAAGAGGCCATTTTCATTAGAATACTGGTTGAAGCCCTTCTCAAATGCAGAGCTTTATTTCAAGTGGAAAACTACTGAAGGGAGGGCAAAAAGCCAGAGTGTAAAATTCGAACGACCTTCGACGAGCTCATTGCCAAACCCCTGCTGAAGTCTCACAGGGCAGGCTCTCCGTCGCCTCCTGCCGTGGCCTGCCTCGACGTCTGGGCCTCCTCCTGCTCATCACGGGCGGCCAGCCTCTGCCTTCCTGCCCAGCTGACCCCGACCTGGACGCTGACCGCCTCCCCAGCAGGAAGGTGTTTCCGAGACAAATTACGGCAGTCAGGCACAGCTGCTGGTCCAGACCCAGCCAGGTCTGCTCGGCTCATGAGACGGCCGTGAAGAGCGCGGGCTGAAGGCATGGTGGGAGAGACACGTTCGAGGCGGTGTGGAGAGACGGCGAGGCTCCCTTGCCAGTGGTTGTGCAACTGGCTTAGTCCTCGGCCCTGGGAAAGCCGCTCAAGGCTGTGGGAAGCGGCATTCAGAGAAGTCTCCTTGAGTTTGGCAAATGTGTTCATCTAAAAATAGACAGACGCTGCCTTTCTTCCTTGCTTTTTATTGCAACATGCAAAATATTACTGAGAGGAAGGTTACGAGTTGAAGAAGAAATGTTTGAAAAAAAATGTGTGATTTTATACCCAAAAGTAATAATCCTAGCAATCCGTCTGAAATGCTTCCAAATGAACTCTGAAGAAAAACATTTACGGGTTGGAACACGGTATTAGGTTGCAACATTCTAATTTACCAAAGGTTTATTTTCCTTTAAAATAATCCCACAGAAAACTGAGAGAAATATCAAACGATGACTCTGCCTCGTGAAAATAGTTTTCCGCACTGTTGGTGCTTTGTGGCCTCGAGGCCTGCCTTGACCGTGGCCACTCCCGGGTCGCCCGTGGGCTCGTGGGGAGGCTCCTCTCTTCACAACAGCTCGCCGTAAGGGCTGCCGACCTGGAATACGCCTGGGTCCCAGGGCGCCCCACATCTAGGCTGGCAGCAAACCCCACGATGAGAGCCTTGTGGAACTCCTGCGTCTGCCGAGGTACAAGTTGATGAGCTGCGAGGAGGTGGGGGAGCTCTCCGTGCCTGTCCCCAGGGGGCCAGGACTCAGCAGCTGCAGGCGCCGTCTCTGTCCTCAGGCACCCAGAGCCCGAGGTCAGTGCTCCAAGGAGCTTGGTCAGAACTCAGGAGGCCACTCATCCTAGAAGCCACCGGGCCTGGAGGGACGCTGGGGACAGGCAAACAGAGAGGGGCCAGGGAAGGCAGAGGCCAAAAGCCCCACGGGGCACTCCACCGTCACCCCCTTGGCCTGGGGCTGGCCAGCCCGTTTTCTGTTGTGCCCTCCCTCATGGACGTCTTTTGGGATGATGGTATTGAAGAAACCATCTACCAACAAGGTCATCACAGAAAATGCCAGAAAGAGAACTGAAATAATCACCACTGTTTTAGTTTCCTCACTGCTAAAACCAACTCATGCAATGCTTGGCTCCACAGCAGGAACGTACGGGCCCCCAGTCCAAAGGCTGGCAGGCTGCTTCCTCGCGGCTGGTGCCTTCTGGCTCCTTGGCTTTTTCATCATACGGCCATGCACAAGACGGTGTCTTCTCCTTTCCTTTCTGGTTCCACTGACCACCAGCTCTGGCTGCTCCTGTGGCTTCCCTCTGTGTCCAGTTCCCGTCGTTTGAAGGACCAGCCACGTAGAAGCAAGGGCCCCCCATTCAGTCTGGGGCCTCAACTAATCACATCTTCAAAGGTCCTGTTTACAAACGCATTCATGCCCTCGGGGCCAGGGGCTGGGAGCTGAAGATGCCTTTTGTGGGGGACAGGAGTCAATCCCCAACAGGCCCTCCAGACCCCAGAGACATGCTCTTCCCACATGCAAAATCATTCATTCCATCCCAGCACCCTAGAATCCTCAGTCATTTCACTAATAAGGCCCAGCATAAAGTCTTAATATATGTTATGGGTATGGTCCATCCCAGGGCAAAATTCCTTCACCTGTAAAATCTAGAGAACAAGTTACCTGCTTCCAATATCCAGGGGTGAGACAGGCCTATAGTTAGACATTCCCGTTCCAGAAGGAAGAGGCTGGAAGGAAACAGGGGTCATGGGCCCCAAATGTTCCAAACGCCAGCAAATGCCATAGGATTTCAAGGTCTGAGAGTCGTGCCCGGAGCGGCAGCCCCACCCCCTTCCCAGTGCCTGAGCAGAATCCGAGCTCTCTCTAAACACTGGGTGAAGCCCCGTCCTCTCTGGAGCACAGAGGTGGTGACTCGGCTCTCCACAAATGTCGGGGCACAGCACAGGCTCCACTGTCTCTGAGGACTGGGGAGCGGTGCGCTCCCTGAATAACGGGGCACAAGGCCCACCCCCCAAGCTCAGGGTGGACCTGCCCTTTCCGCACGCCTGGTGGGCTCGTGCTCTTGGTCCAGGGAGCTCCCTTTGGTCCGGACCTCGGCTTCCGTGGTTCTGCCCATTCTCCCTTCAGCTCGTCCCTTCTCTGTTCCTTTCAGCCCAGGCTGGCAGTGGTTCTGTTCATACATATTTGCAAAATCCTCGTCAGCTTTACATGCAATTCAAGCACATCCAAACCACTAGACAACAGAACGCTCCACTAGACAACAGAACGCTCCAAAGATCCTTCCTGGACAGCTGTTTTCAATACTGACTTCCAGTGAAACGACTGGCTGGCCCCCTGCTCAGTTGAACCCTCCACAGAGCATGTCCTCTGGGCACTCGCTGTCTGGGGCTTGGGGAGTCCCTGGTGGAACTGCTCCTGGCTTCGTCTCAGGGCACCCCATCTGGAGAGGCTCAGGATTTTCCAAACCATTGTTTCCGATCTCTTTGCACTTACAAGTTCAGTTCTCAGCTGATTGCTTTCCTCTCTCATTTCACTATAAGACACAAGGAGGAACCAGGCTGCACCTTTTACGCTTTGTTTGGAGATCTCCTCAGGTAAATATCCAAGTTCATTGCTTACAAGTTCTAATTTCAATTTGACATCAGAACACAATTTTGCCAAGTTCTCTGCCACTTTATAACAAGGGTGTCCTTTCTTCCAACTTCCAATAACACATTCATCATTTCCTTCTGAGGCTTCCTCAAGAGTACACTTAACATCCATATTTTGGGAGACATCCAGACACTACAGCCAGAGCAGATAGCTCAGGAGTTTGGCACCCTGCCAGTAGGCCTTACTTTGGAATTTACACTCCCCAGTGTAACACAGACTCAGTTGTGATTTCCCTACATATGGCTCTTCTGTCCCTTCTATTTGAACCTATAGTTAGTACTAGAGTTGATAGGTTTATGCCCAAGAGACTTAAATCTTTGGGCTGTCCATGTACCAGCTGGGCCCAGAATCTCAACAGAGTTGCAACACCTACTCTCCAGTTCATTGGATTCACCCAGGATAACTAACAGGGAGATGATGATGGACAATGACCGTCTCAAGGAAAAGAGTCTGCAACTGTGAGCAAGATAGTCCCATCCATTTGCCCCATGGGATCACAGCCCCCTCTCAATCAGAGGTGGAGTGGCATCACCACCCCAGAATCCTCAGGGTTGGGGAATGAATAATGGACTACAGTAGACTTACTGTTATTCTACTGTAGACTTATTGTGACTCTAGCAATGGAAGAACTTTTATAATTGATGTGGAGAGAATGGACACTGGAGGTTCTGAGGGGAGAGAGAGGGAAAAGTAGGTGTAATTTGGGGGCATTTTTGGGACTTGGGAATTGTCCTAAATGACATAGCAATGACAGATATAGGCCATTGTATATCTTGTCATAACTTACAAAAATGTGCAGAAGAGAGTATAAACTACAATGTAAACTATAATCCATGCTTAGTGGTAAAGCTCCAAAATGTGTTCATCAATTGTAATGAATGTACCTCACTAATGAAGGATGTTGTTAATGTGGGAAAATGTGGGAGGAGTAAGGAGCAGGGCATATGGGAATCCCCTATATTTTTTATGTTACATTTATGTACTATAAGTATTTATAAAAAAAAAAACAAAAAGTATATTAAAAACTCCGTATTTTGCCAACAGTCTCTTCAACGTGGCTAGACCTCCATCAAGTGCTCACTGTTCTTCTAGCCTCTACCTATTACTCAATTCCAAAGCTGTTTACACATTTATAAGCATTTGTCATAGCAGTCTCCCATTTTCTGGTACCAAAAACTGTTAGTGTCCCAGCTGCTAAAACAATAGGTTAGCTAGCAACAGGAATTCGTTTGCTGACGGTTTCCCAGGCCAGCAGCCTTGCCTCTCCCGAGGTTGCTATCTTCTGGCTGGCTGGCTGGCAATCTCTGAGGTGCTCCGTGTGGCGATGCACGTGGCAGGGTCTTCCTTCTCTTCCGGGTTCCGTGGGCTCCCAGCCGGCTGCTCCCCCATTGCTTCGCTTTCTGCATCCGGTTTTCTTTGCTCATCAGGACTTCGACTGTAACGTTCAAAGCACACTTCCTTCATTCTGGGCACCTGAAACAACATCTTCAAAGGTCCTATTTGCAGATGGGCTCACAACCCTGGGGCCAGGGGTTGGGGCTTGAACACGCCTTTTGGGGGCAGGATTCCTTCCCCAGCCATCCCGAGGCAGAAGAGCATCATGTGAACGGGAATTATGGACGTGGACTTTGGTGCTCCCGTCATTCTTCAATCACCTCCTTGGGCATTCTGGGCATAAATTACTGTGTCATCACGTTGGGAGCAGGCCAAGCAGAACTGGTTCCAGCCCCCGACCTCCGTGTGACGGTAGAGTAAGAAATGACGCGGTGGACCTGCAGAGGAGTCAGTCGGCAGCGTGACCTCCAAGTCAACCCACGACGTGGAGGCGGTCTGGTCTCCTTGTTCCATGGGTGACGGGGAAGGCTCACAGTGAGGGCATGTCACACCACAGAGCTGTGATGGTGGGGGAGCACATGCTCTCCATCCCGCTGAGCCCCGGTTTTTCCTGGCCAATGGACACAGCTGGACCATTCAGAGTTGAGCCTCCAGGCACCCGGGAGAGGAACACCAACCTTTATTTTCAAGGTATCACCATGTCTACTCACATTTCCATTTTTATTCTGCATAGGAATAAAGGATCTTACTGGGTTTAAGCAGAATTGGGAGGCAGTGGCAAGGTACAGAGATGAGAACAACACTTCATAGGCAAAAGCAATGGCCAATTCATGTTCCTGCCTTCCTTCAGCTGTTCAACAGGTATTTACTGGGTGCCTTTTGAACCAACCATGCATTGGCACCAGAGGCAGTGAGCAAAACCTAATCCAGCCCTTGCCCCCAAATAATAAAGTGTCTAGTCTAGTGGGGTGAAAGAGACATTTATCAAATAATCCCACAAACCAGCACTTTTGATCTGAGATAAGCATTTGTGAGAAAGGATTAGTCAGAGAATCGAGGAAGTGACATTTGAGCTACCCACTCAAGTGGGACGTGAACTCCCAGAAACATGTCCAGGCCGTACAAAGTCCACAAGGCAGAAGGGATACGAAAATAGCGTATTAGTAAACTAAAGATGACATATAGGAAGAATGCGCAGGGGGAGGGTGAAAAGAACGAAGAGGTTCTAAGTACAGGAGCAACTTTCTGTATCTCCCCCAGCCCCAGAAGAAGCCAAGGCAGCACGGGGTTAACTTCAGCTCACCATACAACCAAGCGTAAACTTACCCCGTCCCATAAACTGGCATGCTAGGCTTCAGAAAGCAGTATCTAGGACCGGGGGGGTCGTTAGTCCAAAAGTAAACTGACAGCTGACCTGTCCCTGAAGGTAACAGCTGTATGGCTGGATTTATTTTACCTGGTGAGAGAAATGCAGTGTTTCCACCCACAAGTGGAATGTGAGCTGGCCTTGCTCTGGGGCAGAATCTACGGCAACAATTTTATCTGTGAAATTTTATCTTAGACCTGATTCAGGAGTGTGGAGGGGGAAACAGACTTTGGCCCAGTGGTTAGGGCGTCGGTCTACCACATGGGAGGCCCGGGTGGTTCAAGCCCCGGGCCTCCTTGTGGAGCTGGCCCATGCGCAGTGCTGATGCGCGCAAGGAGTGCCCTGCCACGCAGGGGTGTCCCCCGCGTAGGGGAGCCCCACGCGCAAGGAGTGCACCCATAAGGAGAGCCGCCCAGCGCGAAGAAGGGAGCAGCCTGCCGAGGAATGGCACCGCCCACACTTCCCTTGCCGCTGACGACAACAGAAGCGGACAAAGAAACAAGACGCAGCAAAAAGACACAGAAAACAGACAACCGGGGGAGGGGAGGGGAATTAAATAAATAAAAATAAATCTTTAAAAAAAAAAAAAGGAGTGTGGAGGGATGCAGTTCAGGTAGGTGGGAGTTCTAGCCTCACTGTGAAGATAACTGATAGCTGGGGAGAAAATGCAGTTTTTCAACATTGGCCACCTCTTCAAAGCTGAGCCAGAAATGAGCAGACGGTCCTCACACCAGACCAAACAAAATAGAAAAGTCTACTCTAGTAGTGCCCGAGTTTTAATGACCAAGTCTAAGCTGGGAACAACCACAGATGTGAGTGTAGACAACAATCCTTCTCAACCTGGATCTGTGCCATTCTGAAGAGCAGCAACTGCAGATCCAGATTTCCTTATGGGAAGTTGTCCATAGGGGCCATCGGGTCCTCCCTGGGCAGCAGGGGCTCTGGAGGTGTCCCTTAGTGCCACTGGCATATTCACTGAGCAGCAGGGGCTCTTGGACATGTCCATTGGTGCCATCGGGTCCTCACTGGGCAGCAGGGGCTCTTAGACGTGTCCATTGGTGCCATCGGGTCCTCACTGGGCAGCAGGGGCTTTAGTCCACTGCTGCCATCGTCATCTTCACTGGGCAGCAGCAGGGAGATAAGTCGGGCTCAGCTCAGCTGCATATCTAACAATCACTCATCAGAGAAGGGTCCCCATAGCTTGAAACTATCTGCAGTGGGAATATTTTTACCATAAATATCAGCAAATGCCACAGATGTGGGCTTTCCCCCATGACAGAGAACTGCTTGTTGAAAATTTACTAATACACCACTGAATACATGGGCACACAATGGTGTAGGTTGACATGATCCTCTGAGACATTTCAGAGATGGTCCCCAAATCTCTGCCTGAGGGCTGGGAGGCTGCGAGGGTCACCCACCACTCTCCTCCCCATCAGGGCGGTCCCTGTGTTGTGAGCCCCAGACTCGCAGGCCACGCTGGCATGTCCGCTGTGCTCACCAGATCCCGGCACAGCTCCCCCCTGGGACACTCACCAGCATTTGCCCTGAAGTTTCTCGTTCACTCCAGCTCCTTCTGCTCACGGCTAAAGACTAGGGTACTCGATGTACCTTTTTGAAACATCAAGATATTTTCTGTTATTTCCCTAATAAAATACCAATTATTCAACATGCTGCTCAAGGTCCTTCGCCAGCTGTCTCAAATATACCTGTCAGGTTTACTTCTCTCCATTTATGCTCCCGTCACTGTGGACCACGTCACTTCCCAAATCTTGCCCACACCTGGGCCTTTGCAGACCGTGCTCCCCCCGGAATCCTTCTCCACATAACCACTTGCGAGCACTGCTTCCTTCACAAGCGTCCCTTGACCACAGCCGTCTCTCTCCAACTTGCTCAGGCTCTAAGCCTTCTTGCAACCCTTCTCACCTACTGCCCGTTTTACAATTGATGACGAGTGCCTTGTCTCCGTGTGACTTTGCTCCTACAACTCTACAGGGATTACACCTTCACAGTACCAACTGGGACTTTATAACCAAGGGTTGGTGATCCTATTATGAGCCCCAGTGCTACCTGCTTTATACACGCTATATGAGAACCTCCGGAACTCTTTAAAGCGGGAACTATTAGGAATGACTATTCCCATTGCCAGTGAGGAAAAGGCTCTGGGAAGCTGAGCAACTTAGCAAGGTTTCATAGGCAGCCACTGTTAGGACCCACATCTGCTGAAAGACTGACTGAATTGTACTTCCCGTAGCATTAGTAAATATTCTACCACCATGACCACCATCACCTTCATCTTAAAAGTGAAGAAAACTGGTGGCTGGGCTCAGCATTAGCTGAGTAATATTAACATTGTCCAAAACCTGTTATGGCCATAACAGAAATGCAAAAATGCTCACTTTAAAATAGGTTGACATTTAAAAAAATGTAATTGCAGATATTTCTAATGTTGTAGCCATAGTCCACAGGAGCGTGGGTATCTACAGAATGCAGTAGCCTGAGCATTCCTCACGGCCGGATCTCGGTCCTAAGACGATTCTTCAGTGAAAGGAACCACAGCTCCTTGCAGAGCCAGAAGGGGAGGAGGCACTCCTAAGATGATGGGGTGTGTCAAAAGCACCCAGGACCCACCTGAAGGAGGTCCCAGTGGCCAAATATGGACAATTTCGGCAACAAAAATATAGTAATGGATGATGACCCATAAAATATATACTTATGAGTCTACAGGCATATAAATATGTAACTGAATAAATATAATGGAGAAGGGACATTAGGTGCCATGAGAAGAGAGGATGGAATAGAAAATCATAAGAAGGCAGTGAAAACTGCTGCAGTTGAGAATCCTCAGTAGATGCTAAGATTAGTGGGCAAAATTGTGATGAGAAACAGAATATTTTACATACTTTCATAGTATCTCACTCCAAATACTTAGTATCACAAAGGGGAAAATAGCTTTACCATGGGAAACCTGGCCGATAGCACCTTAAACAAGCGATCAAGGTGAAGAAATGAGCACTGTGAAGGGGGCACCCTCCTCCTATGGTTTTCTGGCCCAAAACACATACCTCAATCCAGTCATGAGCAAACCTCAGACAAAGCTAAATTCTGGGACCTTCTTCAAAAAGTCTGGCCAGTCAAGGTCGTGAACTGACTAGACCGTCACAGGTTGGAGAGACTGAGGAGCGTGACACCTGAATGCAGGGTGGGGTCCTGCAGAAAAAGGACATTCGTGGGGCAAATGGCTAAACCCTCCTTGAGTTTCTAATAGGTCTCCAGGTTAGCTAAAACCATGGTGATGTAAGATGCTAATATTAGGGGAAGATGAGTGAACAGTTTAGGGGACTCTGTGGCATTTCTGCAACTGTTCTGCAAGTCTAAAGTCATTTGCAAATTTTAAAAAAGGATCTTACCTTGATAGCTTTACTAAATTGCTTTTTTAAAAAGATAGAGCCTTAATAATCTGCCCAATATCGCAGAGCAATCTGAGGAGACAGGAAGTCTGGATCTAGAATTACAGAATCAGAAGCTTAGAGGAGCATCCCATGCAGCCACTTCCAGGCGAGGACACAGTCTGGAGAAGCTGCGTGAGAGGGAATCTGGTTCTAGAACACTCCATTCATTTTTACATCCTCTATGACACTGCTGGACTCAAGTCCAAGAACTCTTTGGTGACTTAATTCAAATCAATATAAACTCATGCGCTATTTTATAAGAAATGTAATATTCCAATGTCTAATGTGTTTACAATGAAATTATGAAAATCCTGCTCAATAAGGATATATTTTGCTTTACATAAAAACTTGAGTAACAGTTTGAGAAGTAAAAATAAACTTTAACTATAAAACTTGAGGGAAACGGACTTTGGCCCAGTGGTTAGGGCGTCCGTCTACCACATGGGAGGTCCACGGTTCAAACCCCGGGCCTCCTTGACCCGTGTGGAGCTGGCCCACGCGCAGTGCTGATGCGCGCAAGGAGTGCCTTGCCACGCAAGGGTGTCCCCCGCGTAGGGGAGCCCCACGCGCAAGGAGTGCGCCCCGTAAGGAGAGCTGCCCAGCGTGAAAAGAAAGAGCAGCCTGCCCAGGAATGGTGCCGCACACACTTCCTGTGCTGCTGACGACAACAGAAGCGGACAAAGAAACAAGACGCAGCAAACAGACACCAAGAACAGACAACCAGGGGAGGGGGGTGGAATTAAATAAATAAATAATCTTTAAAAAAAAAAACAAAAACTTGAACCTAGTTCAATTAAACTTCAAATTAATAATTTCATAAGTTCAAAGTTTTATTAAAATGCATCATTTCCTTTGACTAAAGGCCCGCATTTATCGTTGTCCCTCTTCGTGGTTTCACATGCACACAGGCTGTGTTCTTGAACACAACTGATGGGCGATTGTGTTGCACTGAGTATGACTGAGAGGTTTTGTGATATAATCGTCATCATCAGGAGTTGGAACTAGACAGTGAGAGTCGGCCTTCTGGTCGTGTTTGCCTCCAGCTTTTACTGCCTGTAAGGCTGCTCCTAACAGAACCTGCACAACTTCCTCCCTCTCTGACGTCTGGAACGTGCATTTAGCACTTGGTGTTGTATAATCACGTCTAACTGGATTGTGCTGGGTCACTGAATTTCAGGGATTCCTGACTGTCGCAGCTGTTTCTTCTCTGAAATGCTGTTACTCAATTAACCTACACAAGCCCTAGCTTTGTAGCTCGCACCAAAGCAGGGATCAGAACACATCTCTATTTTGAATAGGGCAAGTTTTGGCACTAGAAATGAAAATATATATGATCCCATTTATGTACATGTGCCTCTGAAAATATCATCATACTTGGTGGTAAGCTAGATGCCAGGGAAATTATTCCAAGCACCATTTCTATAATCACATCACCTCTCCCATGGGAAGGAATCCCCCTGGTCTGTCCGTGACACCATCCTTTTCCACAGTCTTCTGTTCCATACCCCGTGCCCACCCTCTCCGCTCTGCCTTGGCCGTCACGCCGGAGAGGCCAAGTTGTACACAGCTACATCTGTACCTTCGTTTCAGTTTCTACTTTCATCACCAAATTCAGACCTAATTTGTTTGAAATTAAATACCCAAATGGGTAAGTTTAATTTAGGGAAATACATTTTCCTTCTTGGCACCACGTAAAGCACAATGGTAAGAAAGGGAAAGCCCAAATGCCCCCTCCCTATGAAGGTGGGAGGCGAGGGGTGGGATTCCGTCAGAGGACAGCAGCTGTTCACGGCTGCAGTAGGCACTGATGCTGGTTCTCCACCAGCAGGTGTGACCTTACACATACTCCGATTTGGGGCAGAGGAGGCAAATCTAGTACTGCAAATTAAGCTGGGGGACACAGAAGCTGAATAAGCAAAGAAAACAAAACCATATAAACTGGTGTGCATAGGAAAAAGAATGCCTTCAAAACAAATTATTGCTTTAAAAGCTGGGTTAAATAGCTGCCATTTATTAAGATTTGTTTTACATATTTTAATTAAAATAGATAATCTCATTTTATACTACACAAATAATATCATTTTATCTTTACACTAAGATATTACTGCCTAATTTTACAGATAAGGAAACTGAAGTTCGGAGAGATGAAGAAGAGGCGAGAGAGCCACGGGTCGAGTCTACACTAAGCTGCCAGCCGGGCGTCCAGAATTTAAAGCTTGATTCCATGCCATGTTGAACCAGCCATTTCCTTCCCTGTTCTGAGCCATTTTGTACCATTTCATGGCAAACCTCTTCTGACCTAGGAGTGCACACACAGCCCGAAGAAGTGGATCTTTCTGGCCCCATCATGTCGGATAAGGAAATGAAGCTCAAAGAAAGCAGACGTCTTGGCCGCGTTGCAAGCCTGCAGCCGTGGGCGGGAGCCTGACCCCACTCCCCTCCTCACATCCTGACCCCACTCCCCTCCTCACATCCTGACCCCACTCCCCTCCTCACATCCGCTCCGCTAGCTTCAGTACGGCTGATTTTATATCATGCTGAGAGTTCCCAGAAGTCATTCAATTTTATTCTATCCACTCTCCTGCTGTGTGTGTACATACACATAAAAAATTACATAACCACACAGAGAATTTACCCATGTGAGAGACATTCAAAAATGATAGTCAAATGGCATGACCCTTGAAGGCCGGCATCTGGCCAGCGGTAGTGATAAGGATTACTATCAGTAGTAATAACTGCTGTCATTGTAATAACATTAGCAAAAATGTAGCTTTTCCCAGGCATTCTTTCTTCTCAAGACTGTATCTGACTCCTGCTCCAATTCAGAACACTACAACCTGAAGCACAGGTCATGTGGCAGAGTAACTATAAACCAAGCTCATTCACGTGTCTGTGCTTTGGGTCATTTAAGGCATTATTGGGCTTCTTTCCAGCCATAATCACAGTAAATGCACAGCAAACGCCCCGGCCCGCCTCCTCGTCCCGTGCCTGCAGCTGGGCGTGCCAGGGCACCTGCTGCTGGTGAAGGGGCAACATCTGCCCACGGGCCCCCCAGCCTGCCCAGACCGGGCGGGCAGGAAGCTCCCCAATGTGAGTCAGCAGGAGCACCCCAGGAACCTGGGGCAGCCGCCCCCTGGGGAGCGGTTTCCGGCACCTTCTATGCCGTGACACTCCACAACAGCCGCTGACAGCTTCCAGAGATCCTCAGGCTGTCTTTGCATCTGCTCTCTCCTGAGCGCTGCAGGTTTGGGCTGTTGCTTCTTAGCTGTTTACAGGGGCTACAGAGCTGGAGCTTTTCTTCAGGTAATTAAGGTCAACTCACTGCAAAATTTCTAAAAGCCAACATGTTCCCACGATTTCTTTTTAAGTTCACAAGCATAATCCCCAGCACTTTTGAAATTTTTTCAAGTATTACGTGATACTATTCCAAAAATCGATTTGCCTATGAAGATTTAACTAAATATTTAGCAAATCTGCAAATTTCCATAGTCTATGCATATCCTGGAGAAAAACAACAAAACAGCCAAAGTTAAAAAAAGAGTCATCCATTCAGCCCAGTGTGTCCTCAGCTCTGCAGTTTATATTTTGGTGGAAATGAGAAAAAGATCCTTAACTTATGGCAAAGGGGCAAAGCTTTGAGCAAGGGTGGGCGGCAACCACAGAAATGGGCAGGGGACAACAGCACCTCCAGTCAGTCCTGCGGCCAGCAAGGAGCACAGCTCCTTCCTGAGCTGTCACTCACCAAGCTGTCACCCCTCTGAGCTGTCGCCCTCTGAGTTGTGCCCCCTCTAAGCCATCATCCCCTGAGCTGTCACCCCCGAGCCGTCACCCCCGAGCTGCGCCCCCTCTGAGCCATGCCCCCTGAGCTGCCACCCTGAGCTGTCATCCCCTCTGAGCCGCCATCCCCCGAGCCGTCACCCCCGAGCTGCGCCCTCTCTGAGCCATACCCCCTGAGCTGCCACCCTGAGCTGTCATCCCCTCTGAGCCGTCACCCCCCGAGCCACCACCCCCTGAGCTGCGCCCCCTCTGAGCCATGCCCCCTGAGCTGTCATCCCCTCTGAGCCGTCACCCCCGAGCTGTGCCCCCTCTGAGCCATGCCCCCTGAGCTGCCACTCTGAGCTGTCATCCCCTCTGAGCTGTCGCCCTCTGAGTTGTGCCCCCTCTAAGCCATCATCCTCTGAGCCATCACCCCCCAAGCCGTCGCCGCCGAGCTGTGCCCTCTCTGAGCCATGCCCCCTGAGCTGCCACCCTGAGCTGTCATCCCCTCTGAGCCGCCACCCCCCGAGCCATGCCCCCTGAGCTGTCATCCTGAGCTGTCATCCCCTCTGAGCCGCCACCCCCCGAGCCGTCACCCCCTGAGCTGTGCCCCCTCTGAGTCTGCCACCCCCCGAGCCTGCCATCTGTACCTGGGGACCTGGTGGGTCTAGGGCCTCCCAGTTCTTGGACATGCTGCCCCCACCCCTCGCGGCTTCTCCACCTTTCTCCTGGCCAGTCAAAGGGGCTTCAAACGCGGGTGTAAAGCTCATGGCTCCCCACCGTTCTGCTCCTCCACGCTGCTTCCCGTCTGATGAACAGCATCACCTCTGGCTAGTCAAGGGCTGGGCACTGAGGTCACTCAAAACCCCACAGACTCACGCACTCCCCAGGCTGAGTCTGCACTGCGCTGCCCGAGCTGCACGGAGCGCTGCTCCAGGACCCCTGACCCACCCGCCTGCCCACCAGAGCCACGGAGATTCACGAACGTGCTTCACTACCCTGAGAAGGAAATCCACTCCAGAGACGGCAGGAAGCCTCCCCACCGGGCTCCGCCGCCTCCCGCCTCGTGCCAGCGGCTCCCTGGCTGCTCCCAGAGGCGGCCCCTCCTCCTGGAGGCCCCCCGCCCTGCACCCCAGCAGTACACAAGGAGCCTGGGGTGCTGCCAACCTCCCCTAGGAAGCAGGCGCGGGGCAGGCACCGCCCACCCCCAGCCCCCAACTCTGTCTAGGACACAGGAGAGGCTCACAAATATTTTTTGATTGAATGAAGGAATTTCTTGTATTTTAGCCTTGAAAGTAAAGGAACTTGCATAAAAATAAATTTTAACAATTTAAAAATCATTTTTTAATTTTACATAAAAATAAATATTTTTCCTTTAAATTGTTTCCTACATTTATTACTGTAATTCTTATTTCTTAGGCCATTTTTTTAGCAGTGGAGGACTGCTGTGCCACCTGTAGAACCCACAGGTAAACTCACTTCCTCTGGAAAGTGCCGCTCTTTGCCTAGAGCCTGACGGATTTCCTTCCCTGGGACACCCACTGAGGAGACCTGGAGCTGTGGGGCGGCAAAAGCCCCCGTGTGCGCAGAGAAGCCTGGTCCCCAGAGAAAGGGGGACGCCAATGTGCAGAGAGGTGCAGACGTAACAACCCCATGGCCTGACTAAGTCCTCGCCCCAGGGGTCCCTGAAATATTCCAGTAACGTCACGTAAACGCGTTGTGCGGCGTAAGCCAGGCTCGGGCCCGTCTCAACAAGGCAAGGCTGCATTTGAAAATGAGTCAGGGTGGCATCGCCGGTGCACAGATGACCTTCATAAACCACATCTGCAAAGGCCCTTCCTCAGCCTCTCGGCGAGGCCTGGGCAGGACAGGGGCAGCGGCCACACCCCAGTCACGGGGTCAGTGCGACCCCGGGAGAGTCAAGAATCAAACCCCTCAGCTCCACCAGTGCACACCGACTCAAGAGCAAGCGCCAAAGGCGGTGCGGGGTCCAAAAGGCCCGAGCGGCCGGCTCCGCAGGCTCCCAGGGGCCATGTGCACCAGAGCCCAGGTGAGGCCCAGGTGAGGCCCAGGCCAGCGCACCTGGCTGTTGCCCGCCCGCCAGGCCTCCTGACTCGGTGCAGGGCGCTCGACGCCCGTCAGCGGCGGGGCCACCCTGACTGCACCCACCTCACCTCGGTTACACCACCACCGGCAGATCCCACCAGGGAGCCTTTCCCAGGCCTGGAGGGCGACCTGGGCATACATACAGCATTCTAGAGGCTTCCCAGGTGATTCCAGCGTGCACCCGAAAACCACTGCCGACAGAGGGCGGTCAGGTGGCCTGGCTCATCCCATCAGTGGGGAGGGAGGCGCACGGGAGATAAGGATCTTTCTATCTGAGGAGCAGGACCCCAGAGGAAGAAAGGGTCAGCTTGGAAAACCAAAGACACACCTCAGAGGCCTAGAACACAGAGCCAAGGAGCCCTGGGGATGGCCGGCAGCTGGAGAAGAGGCCGTCCAGCTCCAAAGCCCCAAGCCCACAACGCCGGTGCTGGGCCCACCCTGGGCTGTGAGCTCCAGCCGTCAGGACAGTACAGCAGGCAACAGGGACCCGACTGGGCTGCACTCCTGGTCAGTCCTAGCTTAGGAAAGAACACTCAGACAGACGGCCGGCCGCGATGTCATCGCTGGTCACTGCGCACAGGAGCACGAGACAAGGCCGTGGACAGGGACAGGGCCCCAGACGACCTCTTCTGATTGTTAGGAGGTGGTGAGGAAGACAAGACCTGACGAAGGCCGGAACTGCCTGCCGTGGCTTTCCTTCCACCGCCTGGTCCTCCTCTCCACTCCCTGAAGGGAATATTCCTGAGGAAACTGCCCCGCTTCTCCCTCCCTGGCATTACGGGGGGCGCATCAGCTCCGGAAGGAAGCCGATGCGCTGGCTCGCCGAGGACGTGCCGCTGGCATCCCTCCCCTTGTGGACGTTCCCCAGTTGTAAGGGTGAGAAAAGGAAATGCTTGACAAGAATAACGATGGCAAGGCCTTCAGCCGAGCCAGGAGTCGTCTCCATCAGTCACTCGGACACACCCTGGTACGGCGTCAGAGAAGGCCCTGGCTTAGAATTATTCAGTACAAGTCTCCCCAAAAGCCCAACATCATTTATTAGACTATTATACTACAACTAAGAAAATAAATGAATAAACGCTCTTGAAATGAGCACAGGTAGAAAGCATTAGCATCAACGCAATTCCACTTCCACGTGCGTCCCCTGTGTGAATGCCATCTGGCAGATTTACGAGAATGTGTTGCTGAATCCTTTTCGCCTAATCCCAGAGAAGAAAAAGCTAAAGGACTGAAACAACAGAAGTGTATTTCGGCAGTCAGCTTTTTTGGAATGCTGCCCCAAACCAGAAAAGATCTATACACGGAAAATACCCAATTAGAAGACGGGGCGGGGAAAGAAACACCGACTTGTTAGTAGCTGGAGCTGTCAGTTAACTACAGATGATTTGTGGGCATTTATTGAAACCATCTTAAAACAGCCAATATAAAAGCAAAAGTTGAACCACAAAACCAGGGTTAAAAATGCTGATTATATAACCAGTTTCCTTTAAGTGATATTACATAAGTAATCCTTTTAAAAAATCCTTTAAAGTAATCCTTTAGGACAAATCAGTGTTTTTGTACAAAATGCACAAACAGGAAGACCTAGCTGTGCTTCACGAATTTCCTAAGCCCTGATGTGAATTAGCTAATTACGTATAGTTCAGGGTTCATACCATGAACCCTTTAAAATGGTCAATATATTTGGAATCTTTTAATATGTCTGAAAAATACTTATGCTCTAAAATCATGAGCTTTATGACAAACACTGAGGCTCATGTTAACAGGAAGTATGAGGTCAGCTGGGAGTCACAGGGTGAAAGCCGATTGTTCTAGAAAAGCTGTGTCTGTGGATGGGGACAAAATTATACGGGCTTTCAAAGGAAACTTGCGTTGGAAAGCTGATGCGTTTTCTCTTCAGCGCAGCTTTCCGCATCCCCTGCCTGCCTAATGCTGTCTGCTGGCAGGAAAGGGGAGGTTTGCTTTGTCTGCCCGCACTTTCTCAAGTCGCACAGAAGCCGGTGCCACGTTCCAGGGGCCTCTGCCTGCACACGGGGACGCCTGCCGCGCTGTGTCTCCCGGAGGGGCGCCTCGGCCGGGGACCTTACCTGGGTAATCATTCTTGTCTATGTCTGCATCGCCTCTTAACGTGAAGCCAAACCCTGAAGGGGGAGCCTGCGCCGCCCAAGCTCCTTGCAGCACCTGCGAAGGCCGGGCGTTGAGCCCATCCTGGTTCCCGTTGTAAATAAGCACTTGGCCTCTCGCGTCCCTGCCTGAAAAGGGGGCACCAACCGCAATGTCTACAAAGAGAGACACGTAAACACACTTTTAGGAACAGAAGTACCACAAAAGAGCACAATCATAAAGCCCCAAAGGCTGGTTTTCCACGAAACGTTTGTGCTGCGCAGGTGGCAGAGCGAAACACGCACGGTCTTTCGTCCACCTGAGGTTTCGCTGAGCGTGAACCACACGCTGGACCCAGCACGTACGACAGTGAGAAGGGGCCGGACCACGCTTTGAAGAAGTTTGTGCTTTGGTGCAGGAGGCACCAGATCATCTGAATGAGAAATCGTGGAGGAAAATATCAAAACGTGATAAATACTGCACAGAGGACCTTTTAAATGGTGGGTGATGGAGGGCGGTTGAGTGCGTGAGGGTCAGAAGAGGCATCTCTGAGGCCATCTAAGCTGAAATGGCCTCGCCTGAGCCTGGTGTGCTTGGCAGGAATTCACCCATCGCACCCTCAAGGAAAAGAGCTCGAGAGGCTAGCGCACACTCCAGGTCACTGAAGACGCTGCTCAAAGCTCTTACAAATGCGAGAGACACAGAAGAAAATGTGGATGATCTGGCATTATTTAACTCACCTGGCAGCTCTTTGGTTCTATCAGTTAAAGAAGGAGAGCGGGGCAGTGTTTTAAATTAACAAACTAGTTAGAGGTGAACTCTCTTATTTCCTGGAATCATAAGCTTTTAATATGCACTTATGTTTCCAGGTGCTTTAGAAGTTACTCATCGTACGTGGCTGGAAATCCCAGAGGGTGGGGGACACCTGGGGCACCAAGGGTGCTGGTCTCAGGTGAAGGCTCCCTGGACCATTTGGCTTAGAGCAAATTCCTGTGGCTTCCCCAAGCCTCCACAGAAACCTTGGTGCTTAACGGAAAGGCCTTGAAACAGTATGCAAAATTTTGTGCACTCTCACATGTTTTTGAGGAGATGGCAGGAAAAAAGGCATTCAAAAATTCCTAGCTCAAAGAACCACAGCCCTAAACTGTGAATTTAACTCTACTTTCCTGCAAACAGTGAAGTTGCTTTTCAGTTGAAGGTTTACAGACCCATTAAAATTCAGCACACCCCATGCAAAACGCACAGGCTGTCAGGAGGCGATGTGCCTGCTAATACGTCAGCACATTCACCTGTCTTCACTCCATACACACAGCGGAGGCTCTAGCTCCTTGTGAGTCACCAAATCCAAACATGGATTTTTTAAATAATTGCCGCCTTTACGTCAGATCTGTCATATGACTCTCCAAGATGAACATGAAGAAATTTAGATTAGTCAAAACATAAACTTTTAAATTGCCTTGAGAGCTTTGATGGTTAAAAACCCTCAACGCCTCCTGCACCCACACATCAGGCCAGCAGGAGCGCCCCGCATCAGACACGTGGAAACACGCAGCGAGCCGCACCCCCCCGCCCCGCCCCCTGCGTCACACATGGAATCAGGCATGCAGCTCCCATGGAATCGGCACGCAGAGCCCCCGTGGACAGGCTTTACCATTGTAGCCATCCTGGTCGAGGTCTCCCAAGTGCGCGATGGCGGTGCCAAATCTCCCGAAGGCCTCCGAGCCGGCGAGCACCTGCGGGTCCCTGAAGATGAGCGGGCTCACCTGCACAAACAGGTAAACCCGCCCGACCTCCCTCGGGCTGCTCTCCACTTCGCGCTCCATGTAGAGGGGCGCCCCGACCAGGACGTCGTCCATCCTGTGGGGACAGAGAGACTCAGCACTGAGGAGTCCATTCCCACCTGGGGCTTCTCCTTCATTGACTGGCATCTTACAATTAACATATTTCCTTCATTGCTGGGTCATGTCTAAGGAGAAGAATTCCCTAAGAAAATAAGTTACTAAATTATCATGATACATTTTTAATTATGTTAAAAATTCCTTCTTTAAGAAAACTACAGGGAAGCAGCTGAGGCTCAAGCAATTGAGCTCCTGTTTACCATTTGGAGCCCCCAGGCTCCATCCCTGGGACCTCCTGGGACGAGGCACAGGCCCCTGTGAGCAGAAGCCCACACCAGAAGACGATGATGCTGTAAGTGGATTTGGCCCAACAGATAGAGAGTCCGTCTACCATATGGGAGGTCCAGGGTTCAAACCCAGGGCCTCCTGACCCGTGTGGAGCTGACCCACGCACAGTGCTGATGTGCGCAAGGGGTGCCGTGCCACGCAGGGGTGTCCCCCACATAGGGGAGCCCCATGTGCAAGGAGTGTGCCCCATAAGGAGAGCCACCCGCATGAAAAAGTGCAGCCTGCCCAAGAATGGCACCGCACATGTGGAGAGCTGACGCAGCAAGATGATACAACAAAAAGAGACACAGATTCCCAGTGCCGCTGACAAGAATACAAGCAGACACAGAAGAACACACAGTGAATGGACACAGAGAGCAGACAACTGGTGGAGGCGGGGGAAAGGGGAGAGAATTAAATAAAAAATAAATCTTTAAAAAAAAATAAGATGCTGATGCAACCAGATAGAAAAAAAAAACTAGATATTTTATCCCTTTCAGCTTATTACTGCATTTCTAGATAAAGATACTTGTATTTATACAAGTAAAATATATCAAATAGACACAAGTAGGTTTTGCTAAAAGTATATTTGAGTTTGTCTAAAATATAAATAACTAGAATTTAAGTTGTGTGATTTCTTGCAGTAATAAGGCTTGAAATAAATTTTGTCCTTCCCTTTCCTCATTATCTAAAGTAAAGCACAGGCCAGAGAGGGGTTAGAAAGAAAGAAGTAAAGCACAGGCCAGAGAGGGGTTAGAAAGAAAGAAAATATAATTTTCATTCCAAATGAAAATTTGTAGGAATTCTAATATGTATATGTTTTAGGAGAAAGCTAAGAGATGATTTTTTAAATTGAAAAATTCAGCAAACAGACACCTGAGCAAATTATTTAGAAATAGCAAGATAGCCACCAGGAGAGGCCAGAACCAGTGGTCAGACGCATTTCCTTCACAAGCCAGATGGCCACGGAGGGGACACAGGGAGCCACTTCCTTCTAAACCACGTGTGTTATTAGTCAGCCAAAGGGGTGCTGACACAAAATACCAGAAATGGTTTGTTTTTTATAAAGGGTATTTATTTGGGGTAGGAGCTTACAGATACCAGGTCATAAAGCATAAGTTACTTCCCTCACCAAAGTCTATTTCCACATGTTGGCGCAAGATGGCTGCTGACGTCTGTAAGGGTTCAGCCTTCCTGGGTTCCTACATTCCTGGGGCTTGCTTTTCTCTGGGTTCAAGGTTCCTCTCTTCCTGGGGCTGGCATCTCTTTCTTCTGCATGCTGACTTCCCAGGGCTCCAGCTTAAGTCTTCAGCATCAAACTCCAACATCAAAACTCCAACATCAGAAGCCCTCAACTCTGTTCTTTGCCATGCCTTCTATCTGTGAGTCCCCACACCTTGATGGGTGGGGACTCAACGCCCTTATCATAACTCAGTCATGCCCAGGTACAGATCATAGCACAAGCATAATCCAATATTTCTTTTTGGAATTCATCAATTATATCAAACTGCTACAATGTACTTTTTTAAAAACTGTGTGCATGAGTTATTTTCATCTTAAAAGTTTTTAAAAAAGTCACACCAACCACATTCCACTAAAATGTGTCTGAAGATAGCCCCGTGCCAGCAGATTGCTGAGGCACGTGCTGAAGCTCGAGCCGCTAGCCCTGGAAATATCATCCCTGTCCCAAATGGCCACTCGACAGGAAACCCAAGACCCCACACCTCTGCCTGGCCTGCCTCGCCCTCCCACGGGAATCTACGTCCCTGCCATGCTTACGGTGCTGGCCGTGGCTTCTAGGTCACACTGCCCCAATTAATGTTAAAAAGTGAGGCCAAAGTGCTACTCCTCCTGTTGCAGCAAAGCCAGGAGTTCTGAGCAGCAAAAAACTCAAACAGCACTCGGAGAGGGGGAGGAGCAGATTTATTATGTGCAGGCCCAGAGGAGAGTCAATTTCCAAATTCTGAGGCCTGTTTTTCAGTTTTCATAGGTTTATATAGGTTTTTTTTTTAAGATTTCTTTTTTATTTCTCTACCCTTCCCCCCTCCCCAGTTGTCTGTTCTCCGTGTCCATTCGCTGTGTGTTCTTCTGTGACCGCTTCTATCCTTATCAGCGGTACCAGTAATCTGTTTCTTTTTGTTGCGTCTTCTTGTTGTGTCAGCTCTCCGTGCGTGCGGCGCCATTCCTGGGCAGGCTGCACTTTCTTTCCCCTGGGCGGCTCTCCTTACGGGGTGCACTCCTTGCGCGTGGGGCTCCCCTACACGGGGAACACCCCTGCGTGGCAGGGCACTCTTTGCACGCATCAGCACTGCGTGTGGACCAGCTCCACACAGGTCAAGGAGGCCCGGGGTTTGAACCGCAGACCTCCCAAGTGGTAGGTGGATGCCCTATCCATTGGGCCAAGTCTGCTTCCCTATATAGGATTTTATGTGGGACTAGCATTGCTCCCACTCATTGGCTAACATGTTGCTAGGCAAAATTTTGCAAGTGGGGTTACAGAAGCAGAAGGCAGAAGTGGCTCGTTAGATAGTCTCCTGTAAGGCCATGCTCTCACGGGCTGACTTACAGAAGTGGGAGGCTCGTTAGATAGTTCTCTGCAAGATTATGCTTTTTATTTCTCAACACTATAACTATCAGACTAGTGGGACAAACACCTGAGACCAAGCAAGGTGCTGGGGTGCCAGGTGGGGATGAGGGGGCACTGGGGGAAGAGCATGGAGGAGCTCCGGTGAGGAGATGGACGGGTGGGATTCTGCTAGATGGGTCTGGAGGGGGCTTTCCAGGGACGTCCACCAGCCAGGGGCCCCGAGTGGGTCAGGGGACAGTGAGGGGTGAGGTGGCTCATTTGGGGGTCTGGGTGGTAGTAAGAGATCACTGGAAAACAGGCCAGGTGCTATGGGACCAGGGCTAAGCTCTCCCGGCATCCATCTGCTGTTGGGAACCTATGGCTCCACCTCTTCGAGCTGGATGACCTGCCGGCCAATCCCTGGACGCAGGCCTCAGGCTCCTCTGCCTCTGTCCCTCTCTTCACACACACTCTACAGCAGGCAATTGTTAAGTGGCAGGTGTGGCGACGGCACTGGGCTATCGGTTGAAGTGAGCACATATTTGTAACCACTTTTCTACCATTTTCCATGGAAAGAGTTCCAGTGCAGGGAGAAAAACTGCGCTGGCCTTCTCCTCTCCCATCTTGTGGGAGCTGGTCACAGGTGGCCTGGGCCTGCAGCCGCTTCTAGAGCAGGCCCCAGCTCCCTGCCACAGCAGATGTGGCGAAAGCTCCCAAGCCACTTCAAGGGACCATGCCGTACCAAGGAGGTGCGCAGCTGTGAGTGGAAGTGCCCAGGGAAAGCCTAGGATTTTGGTCCCAAATTCCAAACATAAGTTGCTAAATTTAAGTAAATACTTTGTTTTTCTTAAAAATGTCCCAAACACATTTTCTTAAAGACAGTGTTCCCATTCCCATTCCAGAGCTGCGTTTCTGTGGCTGCAGCATCAGCACCTGCCGGCATGTGTTAAACACCCACGATCCTGCAACTACAAGCTCCACAGCCAAGATCGGTTTGTCCCGGCTGTAAAGGAGGCTGAGGGCTGGGCTGGGCTGGCCTGCTGCTCTGCTTGCGGCACTGGAGAGCCAGGGCACCCCTGGGACCCTGGGATTCTGGCAGTGAAGCAATACCACTGACTTACGTTCCTAGAAATCTACTGTCCTAGACAGTTAAGAGCAAGCTTCCTAAACTGTCTTAAATTCTAAAAGGACAAAGGGGCATTTGTTGATTTATCATTGTGTTATCACAGGGTTGAAAGACAATAACTGTCTTGGATTCATGTAGTACAATATGCCTTGCAGAACATTTTGCACTTAGTGTAAATATTATTTTATATTAGAAATACCACTTAAGAGTCACAATATATATTGCTGTTTAGGCTGGTGTTTTCAAATCTCAACTTGCAGTCCATTAGTGGATTGTGAAATCAACACTAGTCCCAACCAGCACTTAAAGAAAAAATGAAATAGAGTATAACAGAAAATATCAGAATGAAAACATTACACATGATAAGGGTAAATATTGTTCCATGAATCTTTTGTTTTCATCTGTGCCTTTGTCCTGGGAACAATGTCAAATGTATTTCTTATTATGAATCACATGCAAAAATGCTTGGAAAACCACTGGAGTAGGTTATACATGCCAACAGCAATTTCAAAATTTTTCAAATCCTTTTGCTGAATCTACTCAATTCAAGCTTAAAGTTTAAAATATTTATTGGTAAAAGTGTTCTTCATTGACCTCTGACAAGCCATAGTGTAACAGGCTGGGTGGGTACCATTCTAAGAGAACATTTATTTTTTAATTTCAAGAAAGAACCGCATTGAAGAAATAACATAAATGATATGGTCTTCGCTAAAAACAGTTTTCCCTGCTTGGGGCAGGATGGTGGTTGCATGAGGCCATGAGTTCTAAGTTATTATGTAAAAGTGTTTCATAAAAGTAGAAAGAACACACAAAGCTTCATTTTACCTGAAGCATCTAATGTTTAAGTGCAGGTTTCTTGGCAATCTGTGTGGCATTCACTAGGGTTTTATTTCTACCTCTTTTTAATGTATAATCCACACTGATCATCTGATACAATGCAAGCCTCAATTTCTCACATGTTGTGTGAAAGAGAAACACTATATTTTCCTAAAAAGCAAAGCACAAGAGAATATTCAACGTTAAGTATCTGAATATGAGTTTTATGCAACCAAATGTCAATGTATTTCTTTAATATGTAAACTTTTCTATATTTCTTTTTTCCCAATAGTGCATATTGCATGCTAATGCCCATGACTAATAATCAGAAAGTAGTTATTTATTAAAAGAATGGAGATTGGTGGGCTGTATACTAGAGCTGATATGTAAACACCTAAATTATTTTATAATATGCAAGAGATAACATAATTTAAAAATTAAGTTACAGAAATTAATTTATACTGTTTTAGTTTTTACTTTATTTTAATTACCTTTACCAGATTTTCTCCCTAATTCAATCTTAATGATATACCCTGTAAGAGTAAACATACTTGTACTAAATTTTATATAAAACAGCTTCTTTTCATTCATTTTCTTTAAAAAGCTCTCAATGTAACTACCTGCTAGACAACTATTTAAATTTTGCTCCTTTCTGCTCTGCAGAGGCTATAAACAAGAGGAGTATGGAGAATGTCATTGGATTAAATTATAGTTCTGTGAAATAGTAAAAATACTGTAAGATTCAAATGCCATAAGAAAAAACTGATTTACTTGCTTAGACAAAAGATGAAAAGCAGCATCTTCGTTTGTTGCTAACAAGTTTGTCCAGAAATTCCTTACAGAGTTTATGCTGGCAGTTTGTTGCTCTGGCTCTCTAAGGATAACAAGATCATTTCACCAGTTTGTTTATGTTTTCAAGTCAGTCACAGATTGACAATTTCAACCTTGCACCAGCATGCACACAACTGTTTTAAACTATTTGGGATATACTTATAATATGGAATTTTCTGTTTGTTTGTTTTTAAATAAAAACCACTGGGGAAAAATTCTATCCATTTACTCACTTGATCACATTACTTAATAACACTATTTTTTCCCCAAGGTTGGGATTTCGGAGCATTTGTAAGGCTCTTGTTTTGTTACGTAGTGGATAGAGATGATGACTTATGCAGTTCATGAACATTCAGCAGGCAGTTGCAAATAAGCTCCTACTTAAATATCACCTGATTGGAAAGGAAAGTCCAGTTCACAACCAGCTACCCAAACGATCCAGAGTCACTGCACAGAGTAAACTTGGATCCAGACTCCACAGGAAAAGATATAAGGAGGATTGAGGGAAGACGGCAGAATGGGCAGCTCCACGAACCAGCTACTGACCTGGCAGGAACTGTCCTAATCAACTATTGCGGAACTCCAGAAACTAGAAGAGCACTGGTAAATTGTGGCAAATACCGGTGAATTTCACGCTTCCTGCTGCAGCAACTACCAATGCCCAATCTCCCCGGCGCGTGGCAGGCAGTTGTGGGAAGTGCAGCCCCAGCTCCTGGTGCAGCGAGCTGGGCCAGCCTGGGCTCTGGGATGGTTGACTCCTGTGTCAAGTACACATCAAATGAGCTATGAGTGTAATTAGTAGATTTAAACCATTAGTGTAGTTGATTGTATCTAGAGCTGATCACATCTACAAACAACAAAGGCAATTGCTTTGAACAATGAGAGAAGTCTCAACCAGTCAGATGAAGATCTTAAAGGGAGAACTGATGATTTTAGCAGTCTGAAAAGAACTTCCGCCTCTATTGCAGCCAGCCAGCTTCTCCTGGGGAATTCACTGAAAACCTCCATCAGCATTCCTAGCTCGCAGCCCACCCTACAAAGCTGGTCTGCATACCCCCACAACCTCACAAGCCAATTCCTCTAATGAACCCCTATAATTAATTCCATATATTGGTTCTTTTTCTCTTAAGAACCATGACTAATACAGGTTTGGTCCTGGGAGTGGTTCTTGAGAAATAGAATCTTAAAGATGAGCCTTCTGAGTTGGTTCTGGAGATTTTAGAATTGGTTCTTTACTCTGATTAGGTCCAAAAGCACTAATGGCTCATTTCTAGTGGTCAAGCCAGCTGATAAGCCATAGTGTGAACTGGCAATAGAGACACATAAACTATCAATACTGGATACTGCTACTCAAACACTTATAAGAGGCAAGGCTCTGGGTGAGAGTATATCTGATAACAGAGTTTAATGGAATTTAAAAGTATAAGGATGTTGGCTGGTTGTTCCTAAATATACAGTTGTTAAAGAAAGGTGTAAGCTCAAGGCTTCAAATTCCCACCTCAAGTGCTACATGAAGGACATGTACATTTTTCTGTGTGCGTACTGACTTGTCATTTCTGAAAATCAGATCCAGAATCTTATTATGCAATTGGCTGAAACACATCATAAATTGAATTCCCAACTTTGTAGGGTGTCTGCTGTTAAAGTGAGGGCATTGATTGGGAAAGGATGGGGTCCCAAAAACTGGAATGGCGCTGATAATGATAGTAGTGGGATTCTGCTGAGTCATCTTTGCGTGATAAACCTGTAATTGTCTGCCCTGAGGAATCAGCCACCCAACTTCCAGCCCACTCTGAGAAATCAGCCATCCAGACTCCACCTGAAAATATTAACCCTGCTGTGCCCATAACAACCTGTAACTGCCTCCCCTCAGGAAACAGTCCTCAGACCTCTATCTGAAGAGAATAATCTGTCTCAGGAATGCCCTGAGGCAGGTGGCTTGCAAGACACTTCTAATTCTTTTGGTGGCCCACCCCACCACCCCTCTTTGCTTCTAGGCCCAACAGGCTCCAAAAGGTGAGTCACAAAGTGTGACCATGTAGAGGTGTGCTACACTCCAAAAAAACTGCATGAGTTTTCCAATTTATATAAAAGAAATAGGAGAATATGTGTGGGAATGGATATTAAGAGTGTGGGATAATAGTGAAAGGAATATAAAGTTGGATCAGGCTGAATTTATTGGTGATGGCCCACCAAGCAGAGATTCTGCATTCAGTGTTGTAACTCGAGGGGTTATAAAGGGCTCTAACAGTTTGGCCTGGTGGCTGGCTGAAACATGGACCTAAGGATGACCAACAGTGCCTGAGGTCCAAATACCAGAACTGCCCTGTGTACTGTAGATGAGGGGATCTGATCCAAAGGCTTAGAGAGATTGGAATGTTAGAGTGGATTTATCATGTAAGACCTGCCCACCCACCCCAGAATGTCCAGAGGACACACCTTTCACCACGACCTTGAAGAATAAATTTGTGAGATGAACTCCATCATCCCTGAAGAGCTCTGTGGTTGCTTTTTTCTGTAGGTCAGATGTTATCGTGGGAACTGCTGTCACTGAACTAGGATCTTAAACACCTTGGGGATGATCGGATGCCCGGCTGGCAGAAGCCAAGTAGCAGCACTGAATCACCAAAGACAAGGTGGCCGTGGCTACCACCATGGAAGGAAAGCAGGCATCAAGGTCTAAGTCACAGAGACCTATGGCGTCGGCCCGTAGACCGTGGTGTAGCTAGATGTAAAATGGATGGGCAGTCTAGTGAGCTCCTACTTGATCTGCATAGCAGAAGAGCTCTAGGTCGAGTGAACAAAAGTCTAATTTGAATCACAAAATGAGGTCACGGGCCCTTAGTCAGTTCCCAGATTTGAGAGCGTTCATAGACCCAAACCCCGAATGAAGGGAAGAGCCTGCTACACTGCCAGATGCACACAGACCTTCCTCCCCACCTTCCCCAGAGGGACCCAGACTTTCACCAGGGTAGCCGTGCCCCGGGGAAAAGGAAATGACCAGGCATCTCAGGGACTAGTAGACACCGACTCAGAAGTGACATCAATTCCAGGAAATCCACAACATCACTGTGGTCCACCAGTCAGAGCAGGGGCGCGTGGGGGTCAGATAATTGACGGAGTTCTAGCTCAGATCTGTCTCACATTGAATCCAGTGGGACCCCAGAGTTCTAGCTCAGATCTGTCTCACAGTTGGTCGAGTGAGTCCCTGGACCCATTCTGTGGTTATGTTCCCAGGTCCACAATGTGTAATTGGAATAGACGTACTCAGCAACTGGCAGAATCCCCACACTGGATCCCTGTGGAGTGAGGGCCATCATGGTAGGAAAGGCCCAGTGGAGGCCACTAGAACTGCCCTATCTAGCAAAATAGTAAGGCAAAAGCAATACCTGATTCCTGGAGGGACTTCAGAGATCAGTGCCACCATCAAGGATTTGAAGAATGCAGGGGTGGTGATTCTTACCCCATTTAACCCTTCCATTTGGCCTATGTAGAAAATATTGATCTTAGGAGATGACAGTGGATTAAAATAAATTTAACCAGGTGGTGACTCCAATTTCAGCTTCTGTTCCAGATGTGTCATTACTTGAGCAAATCAACACATACCCTGGTACCTGGGATGCAAGTATTGATCTGGCAAATGCTTTTTTTCTCAATTGCCATTAGTAAGGACCACCAGAAACAGTTTGCTTTCATCTGGTAAGGCCAGCAGTATACCTTCACTGTCCTACCTCGAGTATATCAGCTCTCCAGCCCTATGTCATAACGTTGTTCTCAAGGACCTTGATCATCTTTCACTTCAACTATACTGATGATATCATGTTAATTGGACCTCGTAAGCAAGGGGAAAATGGGGAGTTACTGCTAAATGAATATGAGTTTGATTTGTGATGATGAAAATGGCCTGGAAAGGAGCAGTGATAAAAGTGGCACAGTAGTGTCAATGCATTTAGTGTTAAAGAATTGTCCACTTAAAATGGTTAAAATTATTTTTATGTTACGTTTGCTACATATTAATAAAAATTAAATTATTAAGAAAAGATTGGGAAGCGGCTCAGTCAGTTGGGCTCCTGTCTACCATATGGGAGGCCCTGGGTTCACGTCCCGGGGCCTCCTTGTGAAGGCAGGCTGGCCTGCCTGCTGCGGAGAGCCACTGGCCCAGGTGCCATGGAGTGCCACTGGCCTGCAAGTGCCACAGAGTTTCACCCGGCCCGCAAGTGCTGTCACAAGTAAAAACACAGAAGAGCGCACAGTGAATGGACACAGAGAGCAGACAGCAAGCAAGCCGCAAGGGGGATGGGAAATTTTTAAAAAATGAAAAGATGGTAGGTCTTTTAAAAAGACTTGGAAAGTCAGGAATTTGGTAAATAATGAAAATTAAATCTCAGCCTAGTATTGGACTTAGCTGGGTGATCAGTGATCACTAACTCCTTAATCATTGATAAATGTCAGAAAAGCAAGAAAATCTCTGAAGAGGAAAAAAGTATTTGGTAGGAGTTGCAGGATATAAAATTATTCATGATCATAACTAATGTATCAGTAAAATACAGCAGAATAGTGTATTTTAATTAAACTGACTTTTCTTATATGCCATGACATCAAAAACTGTAGCAATTTTTTTCTCATCAACCAGTTATTTTAACATCACTATAGACAATCTTAAAGTTCTTTTGGTGGAAATAACATTGAAGTGATGACTTCACATTTTTAAAGAAGTAATACCATGCTTATAAAGGTAATGGAAATTAATTAAGTGTACACAGTCTTATTAGGAATGTAGTTTTTATCAATAGTCAAAATCAGGTTAACTATTTGGGAAAGACTTCCTTGCTCTTGTAATACATGGAGAACCTGTTCTTCCACCACAGCCCTACAGTGTCACAGGATACATTGAGGATAAATACATTCACTTATCCCAATAACCAAACTCTACCAATTTAAAATTTATTAGATTTTAAATTCCTAATATTAATAGATTATTAATCCCTTAAAAATTGAAATTACCCCTTTCCCCTATTAGGTATTTCATGAGACTTGGTATTTAGTGAAAAAATATTGGTTGGGCACTAATGGAGACTTCCCCTAATTAACTTGTGATTCTGGATAATTTGCTGAATGTTTATGCCTCAGTTTCCTGTAGATAGCTTCACTAGACTGTAAGCAGGATGAGCAGCCTATGTTATTACACACATTTAGCACAAAGGAAAAAAGACTTTATCAGGTATGACAGAATTTTGTTGTTTAATAGCAACATTAGGTTCTACAAAAGTTTCAGTTGGAAAAGAAAAAAATTCTGTCTTTGAAGCTGATCATAAAGCAGAGACCAAAAATACAGCATCCAGGAAAATTTAAGTGAGGATGGGGTCCATGGTCACTGAGAATCCAATGGCCAGAGCCCAAGATCTGAGCCTGAAATCTTGCCACGGAACAAAAATGACAACTCCCTTCCTCAGAAGGAAGCCACCTGTGCTCACAGAGCAACCTTGGCAGACTTGTCCACCAAGGTGTATGGGAGGGTCCCAGACACCAGACAGACACCTGCGCCCCGCCCTGCCCCTCAAGCTGCCCTGACCTACACCCTCACCTCATCTCACCTCACCCTCACCTCACCCTCTCTCTACTCACCCTCACCTCACCCTCACCTCCACCCTCTCCTCACCTCACCCTCTCCTTACCTCATCTCACTCTCAACTCATCCCACCACCCTCATCCTCACCTCACCCTCACCTCACCTGCACCTCACCCTCACCCTCACCTCACCCTCACCTCAGCTCACCCTTTCCTCACCTCACCTTCTCCTCAGCTCATCATCACCTCACCCTCACCCTACCCTCACCTCACCATACCCACACCTCACCCTCTCACCTCACCCTCACCTCACCCTTTCCTCACCTCTCCTCACCTCATGCTCACCCTAGCCTTACCTCACCTCACCCTCACCTCACCCTCTCATCTCACCCTAACCTCACCCTCACCCTCTCCTCACCCTCAACCTCACCCTTTCCTCATCAACTCGTCACCTCACCTCACCCTCACTTTACCCTCTCCTCACCCTCACCTCACACTCACCTCACCCCCACCACATCCTCACCTCACCCTCTCCTCACCTCACCCTCTCCTCACCTCACCCTCACCTCGCCCTCTCCTCACCTCACCAGCAGCTGGGCTCCTTCTCCCTCCTTGTTCCTACCTTAGGGTCACCCTCAGTCAGGGGTGGAGGAAGACCCTGGGTCCAGCCTTGCACCCAAGTCTAAACGTCCAGTGCAGGGGCCATGCTTTCCTCACAGTGGTCGCTGGAAAGCCAAGCCCGTCGTGGCATTTTCCTGGAAACACGGCTGCAGCGCCGACAGCTAATTGTGTCATCACGAATCATGCGCCATCTGTCTTTGTCTGGGGTGAATGTTCACCTCTTTCTTTGGCCGATCTCAATTGCTTCCAGAGCACACTCTTTTTTAACAGAAACTGGGGTTTAAGCAGCATCTAAGTAACTAGAACAGCAGCCCGAGAGTCCGTGGGCGCTTTACCTCTAAGAACTGCAATAGTAAGTTAGTGGTCATATTTCTCAGCACAGCCTGAGGAAGTCAGAAAAATAATAAAGAAATGGGGCGTATAGCAGTTTTTAAGAACATCAAGAAAGAACAGACAAATTATCACTGGAAAATTCCTGTGTTCCCAACAACCATGTTTTTTCTATGTTCACACGTTTTCTTTTTCTTAATGTGGCAAAAAATGTAGTATCAACACCCCACAAGCTTTGCTTGGTCTAGAAGCAGCAGGCTCCAGGGCACAGCCCCACATGCCCTCCTCCTGGGACGCCGCTGACCCAGAGGTCCGGGAAGACTGGGGCTCTGCTTCCCGTGAGGAGTGGGCCCTCGGAGCCGGATGGCAGGCTCTGAGCCTCAGGTATCCTTCAGCCATTTTATTTCTAACTTAGTAAGAGGCACTGATTACAATTACAGTCCATCTGGGCTGGAAATTTTGAATGCTGACTATTTTCACAACTCAGACAACCGAGAAAAGCAACTTAAATTTTAAATTAACTGCTTCCAGAATAAGACTGGCATTTCCCCCAAGCCACCGTCCAGCCCAAGACGCCGTCCTGCCCCATGAGCTGTTGCAGGGCTCCCAGGTGCCTCCGGCCAGGTGGGCCCACAGCCAGCTTCGAGGAGAGCCAACGGGGACAGGCCAGGCCACACGGCACTCGGACCCTGCCGGACAGAAGCTCATCCCGGGGCGCTGGGGGAAAGCGGTGGCTGCGAGCCTCCTGAGCCGCTCTGGGTCCGCCCAGTCTCCGAGGCCTCACGTTCTGCTCCAGCACGGCCTTCAGCTGCTCCTCCAGGAACCCCGGAGCTTGCGCTGTCTGCTCCCTGCACGAAGCCCTCCCCTCTGCAGCGCTTTCCTCTGCCATTACCTTGCCACCATCCCACGCTACCCGATTTTAAACCTCGTCCCTCCCAATACGCCCTGCCCCTCCTGGCTTTTAATAGTACTCATCAGCATCTAGGGTACTCTTGACTTACATATTTTATTCATTGTCTGTAGCTTCCACCCCCAACTCCAGTCTAAATGAGTTTAGAGTCAGCGCATAGTACATTTTCAAGGAATATATGCTGAATGAAAGAATTAAAAGACATTCTCCAAGAGGTGCAAAAGTGACTGAATTCATTTCCAATCCTGTACCACAACCTAATACATAAAGTGCCTTTTTAACTATAGAAAGGTCAAGTTAACATGTTCTTTACTGGGTACTAGAACTGAGCAAGGAATCTTTAGGTTTTTGTGTTCTGTGATAGAGTGAGCTTCCTGGGACCAGAGACCAGGTCTGCCTTGGGCACATGCACAGAGCAGCTGCTCCAAAATACATCTCCACCTGACGGCCGTTTTCTTACTTAATGGTTTGTTACTTTAACATGGGTTTGATGCTAAAGGAGTGTTTAAAAACGATGTATATTTGAATAGTTAACACAACCATAACTTAGCATGTTGTTTGGCACAAGAACAATGTAATCTGCTACCAGAATCTGAAAAATAACATTATCCTTTCGTTCTCCTCAGGTTTTACCAGTAAGTTACTTTTGTGCAAATATTTTACGGATGTCTACAAGTGCCAAGAAGCTCTCTAGGAGCGAAGAGAGCAAACCCTTCAATGGGTTGGATTCTCAATGGTGAAGGACTACTCATTCACAAAATTAAAGATGAAGCCAGATCTTCCAGAAGTGGCAGAAATGGAAACTTTTTACAGACTTAAAATAGGATGACAGAGAGTTCTTCAGTAGATGCATCCTGTCAGTCTGAACCAAAAAACAAGAGAGCCTCTATCTTCTTTTCTAGGAAGTATGGAAGGATGAATTTCATAAAGGAAAAATTCAACATCTTTACAGATGAATCTAATTTACATTGAGCAAGGAAAGTCTTAAAATCTTACCCGTCATTGTTAACATCTGAAACTGCAACAGTATATCCAAAATAAGATGCCATCTGCAAGGGAAACCAGAAGATGCTGTGTTTTGCCTCTTTCATAGGCTTATTGTATAGTCGCCTCTCAGTTATCCCTGAGAGACTGATTTCATTGCAGCACATTTTTGCTTTTAAATTCGTAAACTCTTGGACTTGAAGAGTCTTGGAATCATAAAGTCCTGGGGGCCTGGGGGCCTGGGGGCCTGGGGACCTGGGGCCTGGGGGCCTGGGGACCTGAGAGCCTGGGGTCCTGGGGGCCTGGGGGCCTGGGGACCTGAGAGCCTGGGGGCCTGGGGACCTGGGGGCCTGGGGGCCTGGGGACCTGGGGGCCTGGGGGCCTGGGGACCTGGGGTCTGGGGACCTGGGGACCTGGGGTCTGGGGGCCTGGGGGCCTGGGGTCTGGGGGCCTGGGGACCTGGGGGCCTGGGGGCCTGGGGGCCTGCGGGCCTGGGGACCTGGGGTCCTGGGGTCCTGGGGGCCTGGGGGCCTGGGGACCTGAGAGCCTGGGGGCCTGGGGACCTGGGACCTGGGGGCCTAGGGGCCTGAGGGCCTGGGGACCTGGGGGCCTGGGGGCCTGGGGACCTGGGGGCCTGAGGGCCTGGGGACCTGGGGGCCTGGGGGCCTGGGGGCCTGGGGGCCTGGGGACCTGAGAGCCTGGGGGCCTGGGGACCTGGGGGCCTGGGGGCCTGGGGACCTGGGGGCCTGGGGGCCTGGGGACCTGGGGTCTGGGGGCCTGGGGGCCTGGGGTCTGGGGGCCTGGGGACCTGGGGGTCTGGGGTCCTGGGGTCCTGGGGGCCTGGGGACCTGGGGTCCTGGGGGCCTGGGGGCCTGGGGGCCTGGGGACCTGAGAGCCTGGGGGCCTGGGGACCTGGGACCTGGGGGCCTAGGGGCCTGAGGGCCTGGGGACCTGGGGGCCTGGGGGCCTGGGGACCTGGGGGCCTGAGGGCCTGGGGACCTGGGGGCCTGGGGGCCTGGGGGCCTGGGGGCCTGGGGACCTGAGAGCCTGGGGGCCTGAGGACCTGGGGGCCTGGGGACCTGGGGTCCTGGGGGCCTGGGGGCCTGGGGACCTGGGGGCCTGAGGGCCTGGGGACCTGGGGGCCTGGGGGCCTGGGGGCCTGGGAGTCTGGGGACCTGAGAGCCTGGGGGCCTGGGGGCCTGGGGGCCTGGGGACCTGGGGTCCTGGGGGCCTGGGGGCCTGGGGGCCTGGGGACCTGAGGGCCTGGGGGCCTGGGGACCTGGGGGCCTGGGGACCCGGGGGCCTGGGGGCCTGGGGACCTGAGAGCCTGGGGGCCTGGGGACCTGGGGGCCTGGGGGCCTGGGGGCCTGGGGGCCTGTAGGGAACATAGGGATTTTGTCTAAAAGGATCTACCTGCAGGGAACTCTTCTAAGTTACAGCTCCTGGTTGGAGTCACTCTCAAGGCTGGGCAGGCACACACCTTATCCTTGTTTTGGAAACGCAGCTCAGAGAAGACGAGCGGTTTCCATGAGGTCAGCGGGCTGCCGAGCGGCAGGGGCCGGGATCTGGGTCTGTCCACTGAGGCCCAGCGCAGGCCAGCCCACCCCTCGCCGTGCCCTGGGCTAACCCCTGAGCCACTCCCTGCGCTGGGGGAGGCCCTGCTCCTCCAGGCCAACTACCCTGCACCCACCCCCGCAGCCCCTCTGCACCTCACCCCGAGGGCCCCCCCGGCCAGAGCGGTCTGGACGCAGTAGCCTGCTGCCGTTCTCCACGCAGGGCCCCCGACCCCTGGCCATACATAGCCCCCCATGGATGACTTTTATTTCTTTATACCCCTTATCACATTCTGAAATTACCGAGAACATTTGTGTGTTTGTTACTTAAATGACCCCTCCACATGGCTGCAGGAGGCTGGGGTCTCTCTTAGCACCACCCCCCCACAGCTGCAGGAGGCTGGGGTCTCTCTTAGCACCCGCCCCCCCACAGCTGCAGGAGGCTGGGGTCTCTTCTCCACTGATCTACCCCCACTACCTGAAGCAGGCTGTACACGCAGCATTAATTATTTGAGATAAAAATTGTTTTACCTGCTCGCCCGTGAAATTCTGAATAAAGGTCATATCTGTAGAGTTAATGATTGAAACCTAAAATAATAGAAATTAGATAGGTTGCATCATTTAGCATAGAGCTAAAGATTTTTTAAACTATAGCTTAAATCGCTTTAAAATTTTGTGAAGAGTCATAAATGGCTATGTGTAAAACAAAAATTTAAGCCACAGAATGATCTAAACATTGGTTTCTCTGGAAAGGAGAACTAGGCTGCCAGGGCAAAGGGGTGGAAGAAGACATGTTTCCACATATTCCATCCCACAATTTGACTTTTGATCCACGCAAAGGTTTTATTAGCTAAAATTTAATTTAAAAATTAAAATATGAAAAAATTTAAAAATGATCTAAATAATTATATTTTGAAAGCCAGTTGAACTTTTGTTTATAGTTAAGTCTAGGATACTTTCAGAAAAGCACATATTAAACTGAAACAGGAAAAGAAAAATTGAATTCAAAAACTTTGAGAACAACTAGCTTGATGCATTTAATCATGACTTTTGATTGAATTCATTTCTGTGTTTATGCTCTCTATTATAAGAAACTGATGATTATGGCTCTTTGTAAAAAAATAAATGAAATTGTAAAATCATATCCATAGGGTAAAAAAATGTTTATTCTAATTCTCTTCAGCCACCCCCAAATCTATCAACATTACGTGCTTGCTACTTTTTAAAAAGCTAAAAATTACTTCAAGCTTTTCTTTTCATAAGGTCTATATATTTTCTTTCATTTTTTTCTAAAATATGAGGCACATTTAATGCAGGTGCATGGCTTGGGCAGGTGCACACACCTGCTGTGCTTCATGGGGCATGGCTTGGGCAGGTGCACACACCTGTTGACACCATCTTGAAATCCCCAGTGACTCTTGAACAAGGGGCCTGTGTGTTCATTTTGCTCTGGGTTCCACAGATTTAGGAGTGCTACACACAGAGCAGAACAAATCCAGTCTCATTTTTGTCCTTTCTTAGTAAGCAAACAGCAGGGACAATGAGGGACGCTTGTTAGGGTCACTTGTATAAAGGACATTTTTAAAGACTTGAAAGTTGTATTAAAACATTTCTTTGCATATACAAGAAAATATCTTAGCCTCAATACTCACATATCCAAAATTTTGTGCTCCTCTTGGAACTCCAGCAACCAATTCTGGGGATAAAAACAGTCTTTTAGAGAAAGGAATACACATTTGTCTAAAGCTATATAACAAAAATTCCGCTTTTTCATGAATAACTGTCATGCAGAGAGTAGAAAATCTGAAGTTTGGTTTGAATTTTCTGTCTGTTCATCTTTGCTTCTGCAGACAACAGACAATGGAATAGAACCTGCCCTTGGACCCTCTCAGCTCCATCAGCCTGTCTGAGCCTCTGCCTCTTTCTCTGGCCAGCGGTGGGCTTCAGGTGAAGCCCCTCGCCCTGAGCGTAGGATGTGCAGCTTCTGTCACAACAGCACATTAAAACAGCTTGGGCTAACGAGGAAAAGCTCCCACTGTAGGTGAAACTCGTCTGGCTTCCTGGGGCTGTCTGTCGGTGTTAGTGCCATTTGGCTGCCCCGGGAAAGGGTGGGCTCTGAGTCCAGAAGACAACAACAGCTGTAGCCCTGGGGTCCAAGTGCCTGGGATCAGCCTTTGAACTTAATTCCTCCCAGTCATCTCCTACAAACCAGGCTGAAATCGCTGATTGGTAAAGATATTCCCAACACTCATTTTTATTAATCTATATTTTGGTTCACTGAAGCTTAAAATCTTCCATCCAAACCTTCCCTTCCCCAGTCCTACTCCTAAGGGTGGAGCATGTGCTCCAGCACCGCTCAGGGGTGCTGTGCACCCACAGAGTTGGAAGCTCGGGCTGCAGCATCGATATTCAGGGAAGGTCCATTGGGTTGGAGGCTGCACATCTCAGTGGCAAAGACACTCATTCATTCTACACGCATTTATAGACAACCACAGGACACAGGAAGGAGCAAAACAGACCCTCTAGTTGGAAGAGGCAGTCAAAGAATAGAGTAAAATAAATGGTACATTAGAAGGTGATAAGAGGATTGGTGGGCTGCAGTCAGGATGGGGGTGGGCTTGCACTTTATCAGGAGAGTCAAGGAGGGCCTTAGTGAGAAGGTGACATAGGAGCAAAGATGATGAGAACAAGGTTGTGACTTGAGAAGGAGGCCCCATCAGAGCGAGCAGCAGTGCAACAGCCCTGGAGGACGTGAAGAGCGAGGAGGCCAGGCGGCTGGAGTTGAGGGAATGAGGGGTGAGGAGGCAGGGGATGAGGTCAAAGCAACAGGGTCAAGCATTGGGAAGGATGTGAGGTCACTGAGGAGTAGATTATCAGCTGAATGAGCTGGGAAACCATTGGTAGCAAAGGGGTTAAATATGGACAGCCAACCAGGAATGATGAAGAGGCAAGCAGCTACTTGGGTCTTGTGAAAAAAATCCACCACCACACCCAGTGACTTGGGAGCCTGCAGCCTCCTGTGACCACAGCCCTAAGGAGCTCCTCCACAGGGGAGAGAGGTCCTGGGAAGACCCCACAGCCATCCTTTCCAGAGGTTGCTTGGTGCCTGAGGCAAGTTGGGAGAACTGCCACTCACCTATGAAAGCATTCAGCTGGGAGGGAAAGGAGAGTGTTTTTCTTAGATCCATCCCAGTTGTTCATGGTGAGACTTTAGGAAACCTTTTTTTTCAAAGATTTATTTATTTATTTATCGCCCCCCGCCCCCCCCCTCCCGGTTGTCTGCTCTCTGTGTCTGTTTTGCTGCATTATCTTCTTTGTCCGTTTATGTTGTTAGCGGCACGGGAATCTGTCTCTTTTTATTGTGTCATCTTGTTGTGTCAGTTTTCCGTGTGTGTGGCACCATTCCTGGGCAGGCTGCACTTTCTTTCGCACTGGGCAGCTCTCCTTACGGGGCGCACTCCTTGCGCGTGGGGCTCCCCTACACGGGGGACACCCCTTGCGTGGCACAGCACTCCTTGCGCGCATCAGCACTGCACATGGGCCAGCTCCACACGGGTCAAGGAGGCCCAGGGTTTGAACCTCAGACCTCCCATGTGGGAGACGGACGCCCTAACCACTGGGCCAAGTCCGCCGCCCCTGGAAACCTCTTGTGATCAATGAAACGTTGAGGGGGATGCAGCTCTTTGGCCTGGGAGTACCTGACTTGGGTGGCAACCCACCAAGGAGAAGCAGTAGAAAGGCTAACGTCTATTGAATGCCTTCCGGAAACCTTGTGTCCTATAATATTTCCCTCACTTAACCTCCAGAGAGTTGGCATTAGCATCCCCTTTTGACATACAGGGAAACTGAGGCTTAGGGCGACTGTCGCTTTTAGTTCACAAAGCTGGTGTGGACTCAAGAACTGGCTGCAAAGCCAACATGCTTTCCCCCATGTCCAGCTGCCTCGCTTGGTGTGGTTAGGGTCAGATTACTTGCTTGGGTTTTAATTCACCACCTCTGACTCTAGAACCAGAATGGAGAGTCAAACATTTTTGGAGTCACAGACACCTTTGAAAATTATATAAAAGCTATGAAACTCACATGAGAAAGAATCACATACACACAAAATCTTGCACTTAATATCCAGAGGTTTCAAACCAGGGCAGCCCCTCCATACACCCCAGCAGTGCAGGAACCTCCCAGGAGGAGCCCTTCATCTAGACAGCATCAACTGCCCCTGTTCTTCGTGAATTCTCACCACCCCCCCCTTGTCTAAGTAAAGCATGAATGGGAATGGGCTGGAGTTCCAAGCAGCCTGATGAGCAGACAATGATGTTCTTTCAAAGAGCCTTTTTTTTTTTACTTTTTTTTCTCTTTATTTTTTTAATGTTACATTCAAAAAATATGAGGTCCCCATATACCCCCCACCCTCCTCACCCCACTCCTCCGCCCTTAACAACAACCTCCTCCATCATCATGAGACATTCATTGCATTTGGTGAATACATCTCTGAGCACCGCTGCACCTCATGGTCAATGGTCCACATCATAGCCCACACTCTCCCACAGTCCACCCAGTGGGCCTTGGGAGGACATAAAATGTCTGGTACTTCCGATGCCCGAGTCACTGAAAGTGTGGCTCCATGTTCCAGGCACCTCTGAGACCTGATGGAAAGTCACAATTCCTTTTTACCATCTTCCTACACTGAGCCATCAGGCATAATGGGCAACTGTCTTGGATCAGAACAGAATGCTGCTCTTGAGAGCTTTCCAGCAAGAGCCCTGATGCTATGTTTCAAAGCCATCTGGCACATTTTATGTTTTTCTCTGCTAAATCGCTAACTGGGTAGTTATAAGACTTGTCTTCCTTTCAAGTCTCAGTTAGTGAAGACAATCTGTGATGATCCCTAATCCAAGCACTTTCTCATTAGAGTTTATATTTAAATAGTACTTATTAGGTACTATGGCAGTAAGTATTTTTATGAGTCTGTAGGATTGACTCGTTTAACCCTCACAAAATACAATGAGATAGACGATACTATTATCATCATCACCCCAATTTAGGAATAAAGGAACCAGGGCAGAGAGATGTCAGGTAACCTGTCCAAGATCACAGCTCGTCAACGGTTAAGTCAGAAGGTAAATCCAGGGGGTCTGGCCCCAAAGTTCATACTCTTCACCACTACAATCAATATAATGCTTTTTAGCTTGAAATAAAATAACAGAGAGGTCCTTTAAGAATTAGCTTGTGTTTAAAAGAAAAAAATGTTTTTTAAGGAAAACTAAACTAATTGCTTTCAACCACTACCTAACTGCAAAAACATTCTTTATGAATTTCAGCTTTGTATGTCATAAACCAATAAATGAGTTGTGATTATTCCTAAAGATGGCCATATTTCATTTTTCCTTATCAGTGTATTAAAACACAGTGAAAAGCAACTCATGTTCATACGAAACAAGATGGAAAGTGGCAAATGTTGACTGATGATTAAGTCATTCAATAACTATTTAAGACTAGTGAAGTAAAAGCTATCATTTATTGTCTTCTATGGGAATTTCCATGCATCACGTGCAATTTTCAGAACGATCTTTTAAGTAAAGCATTCTCAATGCCATTTAAGGGGGAATGTAAACTACAATGTAAACCACTATCCATGTGGGGCAGCAGTGCCCCAAAGTGTACTCACCAAATGCAATGAATGTGCCATGATGATGAAAAAGGTTGTTGATGTGGGAGGAATGGAGTGAGGTGGGTGAGGGGTATATGCGGACCTCTTATATTTTTTTAATGTAACATTTAAAAAATAATAATAAAGAGAGAAAAAAAAAGATAAGCAAACTGAGAACTCAAGAGATTGTTATACCTGAAGGACACAGTGGAGTCAGAATTTGAACCTATATGGGTCTTGGCTCCAAAGACCCAACTTACTTCTCTCTACCAGGCTGCCTCTTCATGTGAGTCTACTGTGAGCAAAATATGGTCTATGTTTGTGGGTTAGATGAATAAGAACAGTGTTGGGATTCTGCCCTGAAGAAACTGGACAAGAACATAAAACTGGCATAGAATACCACTGTCCGTGTGTCCTCACCAGGGCCCCTGAGAGCAGCTGGCTGATTTCTCCTTCTAGATCACAAGCACCTGTGGGCTCTGTTGACTCCTCTGCTACCCTTTGTGGCTTTCTCCTGCATTCTGAAGGCATTCTAGACCCCATTCTATGCCTAGAAGACCTGGCATGACCTGCCCTCTCCCCTTTCTCTAGCCCCATCTCATTTCACCGTCGCTCGGACCAGTCACTCTGAGGTCTTGGAACATTCCAGACTTTTCACACCTTAGACTGGCCTTTCTGCCACCTCTCCAGAGGTATCCCCAGGGGAATCTCACTCCATGGTTGGAAAGGCATGCTAGCCCCTACCCACTTCGAATTGGTTTCACACCTTAGACTGGCCTTTCTGCCACCCCTCCAGAGGTATCCCCAGAGGAATCTCACTCCATGGCTGGAAAGGCATGCTAGCCCCTACCCACTTCGAATTGGGCAGTCGTGAGCTCAGTATTCAATGCCTTCATAGACTCTGTCTGCAGATGCCTAGTACAGCCCACTCAACAGTGTTTGGTGAGTGAACGAATGGCACATGCTTGAGACAAGAGAAAAGTGAGATGGTCTGGAAGTTTACAGAAGGAAATTAGGGAAGGATTTCTGGAGATGACAATTTTAAATTGGCCTTAAAAAAAGAGAAAGCCCCTTTGGACACTGAAGATGGAGGTGGATTCAGGCTCAGAGGACGACTAAGCACAGAAGGAAGATAGAAAACCCAGGAGACAGTCGAGGGCCATACCCGAAAAGAGGGACTCGTTTCTTCTGTTACTTAGAGTTTGGAAATGTCCAAAGGTAAAAAGGAAATCATGGGAGTTGAGTGGGGAGTTTGGCTGTGAACATGCAGAAACCAAAGTAAAGACAAGGAACCTTGATTTCTAACTAACAGCACAGGTTTCGTCCAAGTCACTCCATCTTCTGTGCGGTTCTCAGTCAAGACAAGGTGCTGCACCAAGTCTCTATTGCTTAATGAGAATCTAAGGATGAATATTCATTCCTATGAAATTCTTTGACGCTTGGAACTAAAAAGTGGGGCCAATGTATATGTTTTATCTTTCTACAAAATATTATTATCTATTTTGGGGATCCCATTTATATGCATTCTGGAGACCAAAAAAATAACTCTTATTTATAAAAGAAGTTTTTAAGTAATTTTACCTTTTTTTCATGCTTTATAAATGACAAATTCAATAATGTTACTCACCTTGTTGCAAGTCTCCAGTAAATTCCCCAGCAGCAACTGAGTATCCTGTAACCAGAGGTTTGAAGGCTTAACAAATGAATTATAGCTTAGAAAAATGAAAAACCTACCATGGCTTTGCTCATTAATATCTACAAACATTATAACAAAAAAATTTAGAGCTCTTTAAAGGGAAAAATGAATATGAATGCTTTTATACTGAATTCTAGAAGCATAATAAATCTTATATTACTGATCTTCAGTACAAACAAAATCAGATTCTGGGGTCAATTCTAAGACTTGCTTGTTTCAGAATCTACCTTAAAGTCTAGGTGGCGGCTTTTTTTGCATTTTAAGAATTGCTGATTCATCACAGTCAGACATGATATTCTGAAAGATACTCCAGGCTCAGGTTCTGACAGTTCTTATCACCACAGACTACTTCCTGCTTTCTTTAAAAAGGCAGCTTTCCACAAATTTCACTTAGCTGTAAAGTGAAGTGCCAGCTACATAGCTACAATTTTTTATATTCCTCATTCATGGTATTGAAAAGCCACTAGATACCAAATGTGGGAGACAACAGTGGTGAAATGGCATCGTGTGGTCTGCACATAATAAATGTTGAGAACAGTCTTGCATTGCTCTGGAAACTGGAAGAAGCTACTGTCATGTTGACCCCCAAGGATGGGAGCAGCTCCACTGACTCACCGTGTCTACTGCTGGTGAGCTATTTCTCACGCAGGAAGCTGTTATGAAGCCTACAAAATAACTGTTCAAATCATGACTAAGCTAAAAGTCCTATTAAACCAGAGAGGCAAAGTTAAGAAGTCTAGTCCACACTAAGCTAATAAGAGAAAACATTTACATAAAAAGCCTAATAATATCGGATAAGTTACTAACAAAATTTGCATCTACATTTAGAATGCTTATCTTTTGAGAAACCCCAAATGTCTTGAGCAATGGACCTCACCAAGGTAGCTGTCGTCGTAGGAAGCTGGAGCCACGTCCGTCTGTTTTTCTCGAGCTAATTTCCTTAGAATATCCTTGAATGAGTAATTTGCAATGATGTCTGCAACACTGGCGGTGATCACCTGACCTATGTTTAGACAAGTTATTGCATTGACTGAATGAACATAACAGCAGGAGGTCTGAGCTGCTTGCGTTTTAGCTGTTTCCCCACCACTGCGAGAACAGCAGTAGAGCTTGTGGGAGCTGGGTGGGCGTTCCGTTTAGACAAAGCTGTCTTTTTGCCGTTGCCTCTGACCCCGACACCTCCAAATGGTGGAGCGTGAAGACACTTCCGAGCAAAATGCACGTAATTAAATTTTTATGCTAGAATGTGTTACCTGGAAGAAAGCTTAGAGATTGTCTTCCCAAATCATAGCGTTTCACTGAGGGGGAACCTGTCCCAAAGAGCTTGGGTGCACTCTCCAAGGCCCCACATTTGCTCACAGTATATTTGGTATTAGGACCAAGGGCCCTGTGGGCATTCTAAGGCCTTTTGTGTTCTTAAAATTCACTCAGTTGACAGGCTGGGATCGCCTGTCTGCTTGAGCATAAAGTTAGTGCGGTTCAGCCATAGCCAGGTTTTCCACGAGTATTGACATGAAGGGAACTTCAACTAATCTCTCCCAAGTAAAGCCACCATCAGAAGTTTTACAGTTTGGTTGTACTGGAGTGAAAAGTATCTAAAAGATGGCCAGAATTCTCCCCTCTAATTTATATACATTCTCGTATTTATTGTGGGTGTCTAAGGGAAAAGTGCGATCTCACACTCTTTGGAAGAAAAATTAGAGAAATGCTTTCAAAAGACTAACATTTAATATTAATCTTAAAGCCAAATGATTCTTTGAGAATTCCCATATAATTCCCACATTCTTTCTGTTTAATGTCCAAAAAGAATAAAGCTGGCAAACCAGGTCATAAGTATTTCCAAGAGACTGTGCCCACAGTGGCCCTCGGATATCAGGGCAATGTGTCTCAGACACGAACAACTGGGCTGGCTGGACGCTCAGCCCTGGCTGGACGCAACGGACCAGCCCTCACTGCCTTCGCTTCCTTCAGCTGATACTTACACATCATCTAAACCTGAATAAAATTTTGAATTGTCTATCTTAGCAAATGTTTCAATATGCCCTCACCATGGCTAATCTTCAGCAAATCATCTTTAGCTGATATTTTTTCAACTTAAGTAAAGAATAATGTGCTATTAATCAAATGAATTAGAAAATCTTTGGTAACATAAAAGTTATTTTAATTTTATATCCATATACTGCTTAAAATATACTGTTTTCAATTTGTAGAGAATTTTAAAGACTGAAATGTTAATTATTTGATGTTGGTAATTACATATGTATTAGTTACCTTAATAATAATTTCATATAAAAGGCATCGTAAATCTCTCTCCCCTGGATTCTTTCTGCTGGCTTTTAAATAAGAACAGGTCTCTTCCATTTAAAAAAACCTCTCTCAGATTCTTCCCTGTCTCTGTCCTCCAGCTGACAGCTAAAATTCAACCTGTGTCCTCTCTCCAGGTACCCTGCTCACCCCAGGGCTTCAGGGATCACGTCTGTGTAGATGCTACAGACAGATTCAGCCTGGAGCTCGCCTCTGATCTCCACGCGTCTCAGTACTTGCATTTCGAACATTCCCAAACTCAGCATCTCCTAAAGCAGCTTTACCTCCCCTCTTCGCCCACTCCAAACCTGAGTCTCTGCCGTGCTCTCCATCCCATCTTCACCATCCAGTGGCCAAAGTCAGAGCCCCCCCTCACCCTCACATACCCCAGCCATCCTCTAGCATTTCAGTTTGCCTCTAAGGTGTCTCTGAAATTTCTCCTCTTCAGAAGGAAGTACATTCACCGTACTGGTTGACATTACAACATTTTAAACTGTTCATTCATTTGTAGCCTTAGAAAAGCCTTATATTCTAAGTTCACTGTTTCACTGGGGCCAACTTCCAAGTCATCTCCTCATTGCATTGGAGGCATCTTTTCAAAACCCGAATCGGACCATGGCATGCCATGCTCGGAATTCTCCACCACTTCACCATCATTCTCAGGACAGACACCAAACTCCCCCTCTGGCAAGAGCCGCCCTTGGAGGCTTTAAACGCTCCAGTGGTCTCCAGTTGCTCGTGCCCCCAGCCGGCCCGCTGGGCTGCGGCAGCCCCTCCCTCACGCTGAACCCCAGTGACAGGGCCTCTCCCCGCTCTCACCAGCCCCCACGCTTCATGCACAGCACACACGGTGCACACAGCCAGGCGCTCAGCTCGCACCGCAAGGAGCAGGCCCTAGGGAGCTGCTGGCCTCGTAGCCCTGGAGAAGAACTGGGGAAGATCACCCCTCCAGCGCAGAGCCCCGTGGCTTCCAGAGCCCCCATCGCCCATGGGTGGACCCGCTGGAGCTCCTCCTCACTCACGGTGAGTGGCCCCGGACCCCGGCCTTCCCGGGCACTGAGCTCCCCAGGGCAGGACGCTCTGCCTGGTCTGCTTTACTCCCCGCACCAAACGCGGGGCCTCAGTTAGCAGCCGCTGGAGAAAGGAATTGCTAAGTTGCAACCGTATGCCAAAATACGTTAACATAACGAAGCGCAAATTGAAATAACGATTCATTCAAGAAACTTCGAGCATGGTTTTGAGATTAACCATAATAAAAGTCAGCATTTGATGTTCTTTCCCTCTCCATGTTGACCACGGCACACGGGCGTTTTTCCGCTGCTGACAGAACATACCTTGCCAGTAAAAACTTCCAGGTCCTCCCACGATCAGATCTCCGCTCTAGAAAAGAGAAATAGGCTCGATAGGAAGAGAAAGCCACGTTCTTTTGAGAGAGACAACTTACAGTGAAGGAGCCTGGCTCTCACCATTTGTTACACACACAAAAGCAAGTTTTAGAAGAGATTTCTATATCTGAGTTATGCAGGTTAATCATTCACTTTCCTGTTTTGCTTTCAGTTATTCAGTGTGATATCATGTTAAATAATTTTAATGTGACTCAATTAGGTAAGCTGAATCCTCCTGCTTGTGAATATATAAATTCAGACTTTTGGCATTGCCTCAAGTAAACAAAACATCTACACATTTAATGCTGTGCAATTTAGCAGACATGGCCTTTTGAGCCTTTGCAATAAAAAGAAAATTCATTTCCAATTTATTTCAAGGCCACAGTAATGACTATTTTTTTTTATATATCTGCAAATCCATCCCCTTCTCAGGAGAGAGTAAAAACTCCAGACTTGTAGACGTAAACATTTTCTCTTCCACTTAGCCTCACTTACCATACTCTGATCCTTAACTTTCAATGGAAAACAAGACAAAACAAAACAAGACAATGACAGAAGACTACAACGGTTCATATGTTGGTGAAATTATTCTACACTATTTGTTAAACCATGGAGTCATTCTCCTCTATATTCTTGTAAGGCATCTCTCTTTTTAATTTTGTGAAAAGACATGGTTTTTTCATACTATTAATTCTAATCTGTCAATTAGAGGTAAGAAATAAAAAATTTGGAGATTCTGGTGACCTTTTTAGAAACACATTTCTTTACTGAGTTTTGGAAATTGTCATTTAAAAATGATTTCCATGAATTGTAAGGAAAAAAGATTGATGCTTTTCATCACGTGTATTTCTGTAATATTTATTAGGTTACCATGTGCATATATTAGTATATATTATTTCAATAAAAATAAAGGAAAAACTCACCCAAATAGGCTAGATATGTATCGAAGTTTCTTTGTTATTGTTTGGGGAATGTGGGAGCGAGAGGCAGAGAGTAAAAAAAAATTGAACAGACAAAATAAATATTACATAAGGGCAAGAGACAAAACTTCACCTTGTGGAAGTCCAAACTAAAGCCGGCCTGGCAGTAGCCCTGGCCCTCGGGGTCGGCGTTGCCTAGGGGAGAAAACACAGTCACAGAGCTTCCCTGCACGCTGCTCTCCAGGCCGCTGCACCTAAAACGCGCACCGCACGCAGCTACACTGACCTGCAAAAGCCGTTTCTAATCACTTTATTAGACCTTTCGCCATCTGTTTGCTTGCCCCAAACATCACTGCGATTCCGCAGGAGAACCCCCGCCAGGGGGGGCTTCCCAACGTGTTCCTTTGAAGATCCCCACCTGTCACCTGCGTTCCCAGTTCTCGTGTCCCCTTGGCTTGCATGGGGGAGGACCCCTGGAGGGGAGCGCCTTCTGCGGGGGACCCCTGAGGGGGAGCGCCTTCTGCGGGGGACCCCTGAGGGGGAGCGCCTTCTTCGGGGGACCCCCTGGCGGGAACCACCTTCTGTGGGGGACCCCTTGGGAGGGAGCGCCTTCTGCAGGGGACCCCTGGGGGGGAGTGCCTTCTGGGGGGGAAACCCCTGGATTCCAGTTTCCACGATCCCTAATGGCAATTTAACTGTGGGTTATTCTTGTCAGAAGTGAGGAAAAGAGAACACTGCATTTCTGGTCACATTGCCGCCCAGGGCTCTGCAAGGCCAGTGTTGCCAGCAGAGAACCCTCCTCCGTGACGGTTTATTCCTAGTTCACTGGTATAAAGTAACCACAGGTCCAGAGGAGCTACCGGACTGTGCAGATTTTAAACTGCAAGCAGACCCACACTGGATTCCAAGGATGTTGTTTTAAAGAGTCTCTCGGGAATTAGGACCGGGAAGTAATACTTGTAACTTGTACTTTAAAGGAGTTTCTATAGTTTCTGAAGTGCTATTAAATTACAAAGAAAAGGTAGTTATGTCGAGGGACTCCAACGCGTTATATAGCCAGCTGTGAATGTGCAAATAATTACTCCATTCTTATCAAGAATTTTCCACAATGGAAATTAAAACAGGAGAGCAGCAAAGGAAGAGCACATCATCACAGGAAAATTTATGGGCTGGGCATGTGTTCATGGCCTCGCCAGCATTTCCTAGAATGCCTCTGCTTCTTCCCTCTGGTTAGCACTTAACTAATTTTAGCACTGTCATCATTCATTCTTTCCAGATGTTCCTTTGTTGTTTAAATACTCTTTCCTATCATAAACTGTATTTTAACAAAATTTGTTACTTATTTTATAACTATTTTGTAGTTTATAGTTATCAGTTCTATAAAGTTCCCTAAGGGCTCATGTATATAGCCTAAAATGCCTGGGAGCCAGGTTTCTAGAAATATATGTGTATAAATATTTACAAGCAAATAGGAATATACGTGACTATATCACATGTTCCTGTGGGAACACATGGCATCCTTGAGTATATTTAAGAACTGGATTTTTAAATATGCACAAACCTTTCTAAATTCTTTTTAAATCAACCCTGACATTTTATTTTTAACATGGTAAATTATTCTAAAGGGAATAACATGACCATTCTTTTAAATTATTCTGCTTATAAAGAGAAAACTAAAAGAATTATAAGAAAATACAATTTTTCACAAAATTGATAGAGAAAAAACCATCTTTAAATGATTTTGTTAACAAAACGTGAAACATTTTCTTTGTGACATCATCTTTCCTCTTTGGGACA